>NC_050573.1:176926638-177081638 GCF_011100635.1 Trichosurus vulpecula | reverse complement strand
AAGTCATCCCTTCCTTGTACATCTTTATTTTTTAAGGCTATTATGTACTTACCAACTCAGCTAAAGAATGGGAGAAAACAAATGTCTCCATCCATAGTCAAACGTTCTTTAAACTGATAATTTAAACTTGTGTTTTCATTACAGCTTGTTTGAGAAATGTTTCTATTTAAATAGTCATGAAATGGTAATATTTGAACGTGTATTATTATTCCTCTAAATAAATCGAATAGGTAAACAATAATATGGCTGTAGTTAGATTCCAGGGCAGGAGGAGGAAGTGGTTTTGCTGTTTAATGTCGAAGACTTTTTATTTTGTTTAAGGGAGGTTTGGTGCAGCATTTGAACACTCAAATTCAGAAGACCCCTTTCTAGCTTTTTCTATTTGAAGAAATACCTAGGCATGTATCCTTTATCCCCTAGTCTATACAAAAATTCCCCTGGAATTTTGAAAACATCTCTTTCACTTTTGTGGGCTTTCCCCTGAAATCAGAAAGTTATAGAGAATCTCAAAAAGCTGCTCCGGCGGCTTAAAAGAAACGAGAATCGAGAGCCTGGAAGTTTCATGAGTAAGCTATACAAAACCGATTTTATATTAGCAACTCAGATTTTACATCTGTCCTGTTTTCCCTCCCTTCTTCTTTCTCCCTCTCCCTAGGACCGTCACGATGGCACCAGCAATGGGACTGCCCGGTTACCCCAGTTGGGGACTGTTGGTCAGTCACCTTACACGAGTGCCCCTCCACTCTCCCACACGCCCAACGCAGACTTCCAGCCTCCTTACTTTCCCCCTCCCTACCAGCCCATCTACCCCCAGTCTCAAGATCCTTATTCCCACGTTAATGATCCTTATAGCCTGAACCCCCTTCACGCCCAACCTCAGCCACAGCACCCAGGCTGGCCGGGACAGAGACAAAGCCAGGAAGCTGGGCTATTACACACACACCGGGGGTTACCCCATCAGTTATCGGGCTTGGACCCTCGAAGGGATTATCGGCGACATGAGGATCTACTGCACGGACCCCATGGGCTGAGCTCAGGACTAGGAGACATTCCGATCCATTCAATACCTCATGCTATAGAAGATGTACCGGTAAGAAAGATAAAGATATTCCCCTGCCCCCTTTTTTCCCCCTAAATTAAACGGTAGTTTCCGTGCAAAGTAGGGCCGTACTGGGAGCTTGGGGAAAGTGGAAGATATGTCCTCCTACCCTGCCTCTCATTTCCTCCAAAGTAGAAAAGTTATCTGACTAAGGTTAAATAGAATTGTTGAAGCCGTGACCAAACCGTGATGTAGGTGTTTTCCTGTTCTTTTCGGTGGAAAAGAAGATCCAAAACAAAACAAACAAAAAAGTGGCTGAGAGTTCTCCACCTAGAACAATAGGTTCCTGCTGCTTCCCACAAACAATGCATGCATTAACATTTCTACTAACATATAAATAAATCAAATTAAAGCCATCATTAACAATATCCTCTTCTCAATGACAATAAACTGTTCCGATTGGAGGAGTATATAATACCACCACAAGGCCTTGCATTTGGGATTTCTCACTGTCTTGGGAAAAAACGTTAGACTACTGAAAGAGCTCATTGAAATGCCCTCAAAGCTAAACAAAAAAGTGGTTGAAAGTGGCATTCGAAGAAAAACCGTTCTTCCAGGTTACATACAGAGTAGCGAAATGCAAAGTTGTAAAATAAAGGACCATATCCACATAATATCATGGTCAAAGCAAAGTATGTAGCAAATCAGACCAGAGGTATATTAAAATGTTGCCTTATCTTTTACTGGGAGTGCTAGTAACCTCATAAATCATTAGCTGGGTTATCAAAGTCTATCAAGACCTGCTATACCCTATATTAAATTAAATGTTTTGAAGTTTTACTCAAATACATGATTTTAGTTCTATTTCAGTTATCAGTTTTAAATGATTTCTAATTAAGTACGGCATTAGTATATGTTATTCACAATGCAAACTAAGCTATTGTTAAGTTTGAAAATACCTTCTGAATTTAAATTTAAATCTCGATTGCTACTCTAAATGTATATTTATGGTTCCCTCCCAACTTCTAGGAAAATAGAATTAGAACATGCCAATAATTTTATTAAAACTGCAAAGAGCTCCTGAAAAAAAAATCATCCTTTTCAGGGGAAATGTATCTGGATGTGATTTTTGCTAAAATGCTATCCCAAATTACTATATCAAATATTGCAGCAATATGTCCGCTGACAGTTTAATGATTATAATCCCATATTACAAGGATGATGGTCAGATAAACTTACCTGTTTTCTTGGTCATTTTAAAACCCTGGGTAAGTTACATACTGGACAAAGCAGAAAATTTATTATAGTTCTAATCTGGCCAAGCCAACCACTAAAATAATTGTATTTAGTAGCTTTGAATGGTAAACAGGCACTTTTTCAAAGTGGGGGTTCATGTCAGATATATATGTACATATACACATATGTATAAACACGTCCCAAAAGGTTTTAGGATACATTCTGCATACACACACACACACACACACACACATATACACACACACACTCACTCACTCTGATACTTAGCACAATTTCTTCCTGAAACAAAGTAGTCCACAGAGGAAATGATTTAATTGAATGAGCTTTAATTTTTTTTTTAATTTGGGGTCATAACCATCATGCACCAAACTATTCTCTTGAATCCTTTACCTAGACCCCCTCCTTTGAAATAATTCAAATTGCAAAACCATGGTCCATGCTTATGGAAATTCTATGAATTATAATTGCTATACTTTTTTGCAAACCCGATGGTAGCTGGAACACATCTGTAACATTAAGGCACTCTGGTGAATATGGTGGGTAAGGAGAAATGAAGAGTGATCAAATAAAAATCAAGAAATCTATCATCCCTCTCTACCCCTTCTTATAAAGTTTCTTTCAAAGGAATCTGGGTCAGGAAAGGGGTAGGTTTCAATTTTCCAGTTCTGTAACTACTTAATATTTAAAAAAATCAAGTAGATGGTTAAAATTAATCATAAATATCTCAGTGGGATTTTAAACTTAACAGTTCTCCCTATTCGGAATATGTCTAGAAATAACACAAATAAAAGTATTATGCCACACTACATTTACTTTATGGGTTTAGGGTGCATGCATAAAGGGATCATATTTCCCCATATAGTTAAAACACAAGAACTGCAGCAGTAGTCATTTCTGAACATTTCTCAATTTAATTATACTTAAATCCAGAAGCACTTTAGGCAAGTTACAAATGAGAGCATTGAGTATAATAAAACCTGTAATAAAGCAACTTAGTACCATCCACCCGGAATCATTGAGATCAGGCACAATTAACAGGAGCATAAATCCAAGACAGAATGGAAAATGTTTGAATCAGTATTATTGTTGGACAAAGACTAGAGAAGGAAGTAATAGTTTTTTAAATGGTAATGCCTGTGTTTGGTAACGATTGCGAAATCTTCTATCTCAGCAGCACTGGTGCTAATTTGTAAACACAGCCAGACATTATATTGCCTGTCAGTTTCTGAATTAGAAAACATGATTTCATTTTACTTTCTAATCACGTTTTGACTCCAGCACACAAAAATCCATTTGTAAAAAAAACAACACCCAAACCTGAGCCTGGACAGCAGCTACATAAGGGTCTTTACTATATTCAAATTCTCGTTATTCAGTTCAGGCAGAGGGGACTATTTTTTTTTCTTTTTAGTTTTCCAAAGGGAAGGTGTGAATATGTGTTAGCTATTTATCACACTACCTAAAATGTTTCAAAATGATTTTCACCGCTCCCTAGTTACTTCCTCGGCTACTTTCCATTCTTTTTCTAGCTTTAGAAGCCTGAAGCCGAGCAGTAGTTAGCCTGCATATTTGAATCTTAAAATGGGGGGGGGGGGGGTTGTGGGGGAGGAAGAGAAGAAGGGGAAGGGGGAAGGTGATGAGGTGCCAATCTTAAGTGAGATTCAATTTAAAGGTTAAATTGCACTTTGTCAAGGATAAGGTATCCAGGTTCTAGGTTTATTTCCAAAGATAGACTATATTGAGTCGTAGGTTGTTTGCTAGGGGCGGGAGGGTTTGGCCATCAGTCTGCACTGAAGCCTCTTGATTTGCAAAGCTGAAAATTCCAATAAGCCAACATGAGAAGTTTATATATAAATGTCATTATATAGGAGGGGAAATTTCATTTCTACAACCTCCCCTCCCCCCACCATCCCCATACATTCGTTTCCTTTTGTTATGATTATACATTTAAATCCCTCCGTATCCTTTTGTTGCAGCATGTAGAAGACCCCGGTATTAACATCCCAGATCAAACTGTAATTAAGAAAGGTAAGCCATTTCCTTCTGCATTCCAAGCATGTCCTTACAAGCTGTGTACTATTTAAAAGAACTTGCAGAGCTTTTTTTTTTTTTTCTCTCTCTCTCTCTCCAAAGGACTTCCTAAAGGTTTGGAGGTAGTAAATAGATAGGCATGGCCCAGCAATATTGAAACTATCAGCTTTCTGTTAGTAGTTAGCAGGATCTATGTTTTGTTTTCTGTTGGTTGGTGTTTTGAACTTTTTTTGTGTATGGCAAATTATTTAATTTGTTGATTGTGTAGTGGCATCTCACTTTTTCATGATTCAACTAATTTCATTAGATGAATGGAACTAAAAGCTTATGATGTTAAAAAAAAACTTATGATGAAATGACAAGTTTCATATTGAAATAGTAATAGCTAAAAACGGCATGTCTTTCCTCAGAAATAAAATGGCTTGTTTTTTTTTTTAAATTTCGTATCTTGTTGGCTAAGGATTTTTAAACAAACCTTTTGTTACTCTAAGTTAGGTGCCAAGAAGTTTGGGTTTTGGTTTAAATTTATACCTTCTTCCTAAGATTTAACTGTTCTTTTCAAACTCTGCTAGATAGAAAGGTGTAAAGTGATTTGCTTGGATTTGTAATTTGTATTGTGTTTAGTTAGTAGAAATAAAGTTGATTGGATTGAATGTATTTATATGTTATTGCTCTAGGTAGTAACATTTCTGTGTTCTATTGGCAGTGTTATTTCAGAATTCTTTGCATCACCAGAGGATGATGCTATATAAAACTGTTCTCATTTCTAAACCCAATCAGTACACAGATAAGCTAGTTTCAAGTTTCATTTTTGTGTCTGTGAAGCTTTTGTCACGTCAAATTAGATGTGCAAGGGATAAATCTTAAGAGATGCTCTTTCCAAGTCGACATGATAATTGGCTCTTTTATTAGTAATCTCCAGAGTTCGTTTAACTCCTATTGTCTCTATTAGCCTCCCCAGAGCTATTAATGTCACAAGTGATCTATCCAAAACCTAAAGCCCCCCCCCCCCCATTTAGAGTATCCCTACTAAAGCACATGTAACGGAAGAGCAGTATTACACAGTATGAGACTGGTTACATATGTACATAATATTTATTTGATGTCTTCTTGTGGAATTTTAAATACAAAGCATATTGTATTTAAATGGTTCTGAGTATATTTGTGTTGAGAAATGAAACTGGTCAATACACTTTCCAGTGGCTTTGAATCTACTCTCACAATTGCTTTCAAATTAAGGGGGGGTGGTGTGTGTGTCTGTATGTGTGTGTAATTTTTAAAGAGGAAGGACACAACTTTCCCTCCTACCCCCAGTAAATCTACTTAGTCTGCCAAGTTAACAATTTCCAAAACAAAAGCACATTTTGAATGCATTCTAATGAAGGCTGATTCATTCATGTTTCTCTACAAGCCTTCAGATGTAACTTTGAACATTTTAATAATCTGAAACCTAGGAAAGGACTCTTTTTATCAGTCAAGTATGTTAGGTGCAGAAATGAATCCACCTTTTGTGGTAGTGTTACTTTAACCCAAAAGTGCACTTATACTCCTTGTTTCTCCCTTCTGAGCATCAGCTCTCCAAAATCCTCTTTGAACCTTCCCTCCTCAGCTTTAAAAAATACTGAGAGGACTCCCCTCGACCCCCACCAGCCCCAGGGTCCTTCAAAACCAAACCAAGCATAACTACTGATCAGCTGATAGGTACCCTCTACAAACACACCTCTCTTTCCTCCAATCCTAAATTAGTGCTTCTGCTTAAATTTTTTTTTTTTCCGATGTAGAGCCCTCAACTTTCTTTCTCCAGCCAAATGCAAACCCAACAAATGAAACTGGTTGGAGGGAGACTGCACCAAACTCAGTTCAAGAGCTTATACACCATCTATCCCTGCTTGTATGGAGTTTATGTCACCTAGCTCTGCTTTTATGATTGCTTATTTCTGGGAAGAGCCCCTGCGTCCATTGATGGTTGACAGTTTCAAAACCTTAAAAAAGAAGGGGGGGGAGGGGGGAGAGAGAGAGAGAGAGAGAGAGAGAGAAGGGAATCAGAGAGTGAAGAGTGAATGGCCCCGGACACAAAACCCCTAAACGCTGTTAGATAAGCAAGAATAATCACAACTTTAAAATCGGAGAGAAAATAGAGAGTAGAGGAGGGAAGAATGAATTAAAACGGGGATTAAAGAGAAGTGGGAAGAAGAGAAAGAAAAAGCTGGAAAAAAGAGGGCGGACAGAAGAGGGAAGGAGGGAGGAAAAGTGGAAATGAGGGAGAAGAGATAAGAAATGGCAAGAGGAAAAGAAAGGCGAGGAAAAGGAGAGAAGTGGAAAAAGAGGGATGAGAGAAAAGGGAAGGGGGAAGAGACGGGAAGAGGAAAGAAAAGGGAGGACAGGAAAAAAAGGGAAACGGGGAAGAAGAGAGGAAGGGAAAGGGTATAGGGATCAAAGGAGACAGAAGGGGGAAGTGGCGATCGCGGGCCCAAAGACGGCTTATAGGGACCGGGAGGATGAGTTCGCTTGCTTGGTTTGGAGGAGTCCTCGGTGGCCCCGGCGCCCACCCACAGCCTCCCCGCATCTGTCTCCACAGGCCCAGTGTCCCTGTCCAAGTCCAACAGCAACGCCGTCTCCGCCATCCCCATTAACAAGGACAACCTCTTCGGCGGCGTCGTGAACCCCAACGAGGTCTTCTGTTCAGTTCCGGGTCGCCTCTCGCTCCTCAGCTCCACCTCGAAGTACAAGGTCACGGTGGCGGAAGTACAACGGCGCCTCTCGCCTCCTGAGTGTCTCAACGCATCGTTGTTGGGCGGAGTGCTTCGGAGGTGAGGGGAGGCGAGGCGAGGCCCGGCCCGGACCGGCCCGGCCCGGCCCGGCCCGCACGGGAGCCAAGCTGCGCCTGCGCTACAGCCGCAGCGCTTCGCTCCCACTCTCACCACCCCAACCCCCACCAACTCCTCCCCTTCTTTCTCCCCGCCCTGGGAAGAAAGAGGCGGGGAGAGAAGGACGGAATGGGGAGGAGGGGGCGGGGAGAGCAGACAGCGCCTGCGCTTCCCAGTTCCTTCGTGGTCGGTTCTTCGACATCCCCCGCGCTCCGCTCCCCCCCTCCCCCCCCCCATTACCAGCACCGGCCTCGCGCCCGGGCGCTGGTGCTGACGCGGGCACGCGCTCTCACTAGGGTCCTTCTCCCCCGGCTCCGTTTTGGTCACAGCCACTGGTGCAAATTTAGCCCTTAAAAATCCGTTGGGTTACCGTTCTCCCTTGGCCCAGGACACATGCGTTTGTAACTCCTGGGATGGTCCGCCCCCTCTGGGGTCCACCCCCTTGCTCTTCTCTCTTATCACTCTTACTTATCTGGGAGCTTTCACAGTGCCCCCCCCCCCCCCCCCCCCCCCCCGCTCTGTAGTGGCTTGTTACAGACGATTTTCTAGATTCTGTCCTAACTGACCCCCTCCCCCCCCAACAGCTCAACTTGAACCTTGAGATAATTGCTCTCCTGTTGAAGAACACGAGGGAGATACTTTCATGTTTTCACTGCCTTTCTTTCCCCCTCCACTCTTTATAAGAAATAAGACCAATGACTGTCCAAATCCATTTTTAAAACGGATATGCACAGCCCACAAAGCTGTGTCCTGAGAGCTGTATCCCCTGCATAAAATATAGATTGCATTGTATTTTCAAGCGTTTTAAAATAAGCAACTATATATTAAGTCCATCTCTTTTTTTCTCCCTCTACACTCATTTGGTTTTCTCAGTTTCATCTGCCTTTAGTGATAAACCATCCTTTTCCTTTGCTTTTTTCTTCCCCTACTCTTCTCTTTGCCCACTCCTAAATTGGGGACTGTTTACCTAGGGGAGCATAATCTAATCCACACAATTAAAGAGCACTTGGGTAGGGAATAAAATCTGAAATTAATTAATATGGTGATTCATTTAAACAATTTATCTCAACTCAGTTCTGTGCATGATAGTTTATTTAGACATCTATTTAGAATTGCCTTCTTTTCCCCCTGAATGTAGTGGAATTTTTTAAGGTTGGTTTTTTCTTTTTTTGACATTTGTAGCTAGGCTGGTGACATGCCATGTAAACAGTTGGTGAAATGAGCTTCCCATTGGAGCTAGAGCTATGGCAAGAAAAAAAGAGTGATGATAACTTTAGCCACTGTGTGAATAACCCTACAGTGGAACTTGTAAAGACAGTTTAAAGGCTCCACTGGGATTTGGTTAGATCAAATGAGATAATGTATGTAAAGTGTTTCACGAACCTCAAAGCACTATATAAATGTCAACTATTGTGTGTTACTGCTATTAGTATCATAACAGTAAGTCAAATGTTCAGAAACAAGTCCAACTATAAAATTACTACAATGCTGGGGGTTAGTTGTTTGGTGGACATTTGTTTTGCTGCTCTCCTCCTACTCTTTATGGATTTGGAGAATGAACCTTTCAATATATCATCAAATCTGTTCTTTTGGTATAATTTCTTACGTGATTCACTCCTTTAGGTGTTGCTGCCACCCTTCTCATTAGGCAACTTTCAAAGTAACTTAGCAAGAAGTGATGCTTAGTAATACAAACACATCATCCTAAATTCTTTTCTTCTGTCTCTGAAACAGGGCAAAGTCTAAAAATGGGGGAAGATCTTTAAGAGAAAAATTGGACAAAATAGGATTAAACCTTCCTGCAGGAAGACGTAAGGCAGCGAACGTTACCCTGCTTACATCACTAGTAGAAGGTAAGTACCTCCACTCCTGGATTAGGAGGAGGCCAATTTATTTGGAAATGTGTCATTTTTAGGGGAAGATAGTATTTTAATGATACTTTGTTAGTTGTACAACTTTGCCTTCTGAGCCAATTTGGTTAGTCCAAAATATTAGGAAATCTTTATGTGACAAAAAAGTGTTTGGATAATCCCTTTTACCCTGACCCTCTTCATCTTCACCACATAATTTCACTTCCTAATCCCCATCTGACTTTAAACAATTTGAAATTTCAAGAACTGCAGATTCTCAAAATTAAAGTTTCTGTCCCCTTTAAAGAACTCAAAAGTAAATCATTTAAGTTATTCTGACATCTGTATTTAAGAAATGCGTGACCATTGCTTCCTGACTTAATTTGGGAATCCTTGACCTGAGTCATAATTTAAGACTGTCCTGAAAGCTCAGAAGTGCACTCCCTTTTTGGTTCTGGTTTTCTAGACACATGCCCCTTTATTATTCCATTGTGCTCTCCTGGAAGGAAAAAAAATTATTGAGCTATTTTAGATTTTTATTGATTTAAGTGTGAAAAGCCAAAGAAAATACAAGTATTGCTGGAGTGATTATCATATTGCTGGTTCTTAAGGAACAAAAACTGGCTGACACAACTTTATCATAGCTTAAGAGGGGAGATGCTCTTATAGTTAACTGTGTCTCTTTTTCTAGGTTATCAAATTTGCTTAAATTTGCTTATAATGGAATGAATTTATACCTTACTTTTATTTTCTTTGTGTCCTGTTGGAAATGTTTCAAGTTCATAGGGGGGAAATTAAAAGCACTTAAAATGCCCTGCAGATTAAAAATTAACATCATATGTAGAGTGAATCTTATTTACATTTTTGTAAATTGAAGTTGTAGTGGTCAAATAGGGAAATACTTATTTGTAAAGAGATTATAATCCCAGTTGTAGGATGTATTTCAATGTATTCATTTTGGGGGTAGATACCTTTTTCAAAGTTTAATAGTACAGACTTAGGAAGGTGTGATGACTAAACCCACTGATTTTGTTAGAGGTGGAATGCACGCTAATATTAAGCCATTGTTCTATGCCATAGACCCATACACAGTAATGTTGAAGTTTATCACACAATGCCCACCACACTTACCAATAAGGAGCTGATCTGCAGATAGGTTGATAGTGATGCCTAATTTTTAGCATGAGAGTAAGTGTTGGGGGTTTGAGTCCTGTGTCAGTGAGAGAGTTTCTAGAATACTGTTATTGTTTATGATCTGCTCCATTTTATGGAAACAAGCTCCGCTGAGCGGGGCTTTGAAGCTCTAATTGGCGCATGCGTTCTTCCGGAGCTGGAGCTAATGGCAGGAAGCCCTGCAGTAAAAACCAACTGGTTCAGGAAATTAAAACCAAAGATTTGAAAATCAACAAAACAGACGGACTCAGTAGTGTGACCCTAAAATTCTCATGGTTAATCGTTTTGGGGTGAACAGATAATTAAATACTCTGAAGTTAAATTTTAAGCACTTAGTTCTTTTCAGAAAAGCTCCAAGAGTAATTATGAATATCATTCATTAATGTTTTTATGGGTGTGAGTTTGTTATAAAAAAAAACATTTTAACCACGTCTAGGAAACCATCATTATTGGAAACGGGGAAGGGAAGGCAGGGAAATTTATGATATTTATGTATCTTGGCCTTTGGTGGGCAGTGCGCATTTACTTTGGTCCTAGGAAAGAGAAATAAAATACTTAAAACAACAATTTTTTCCAAGTTTTGGGTTTGCCTGGCTGTTAGTTTTGTTTTTTAAAGGGGAAATGGGAAAAGAGAGAATTCAGTTATTCCCATAGTTGTATATCTATATATTGATCATATATTTCTGTACCTCTTTCCACTTCTCTGTCTTTCCTACCTTCTGCCAGGAGAAGCAGTGCACCTAGCCAGGGATTTTGGGTACGTGTGTGAAACTGAATTCCCTGCCAAAGCAGTAGCTGAATTTCTCAACCGACAACATTCCGATCCCAATGAGCAAGTGACAAGAAAAAACATGCTTCTAGCTACAAAGTAAGACATTTCCCTCTATAGTGTTGGTATAACTGCATTTTGAGAGAAATACCTTTTTTTTCTCTTCCCTAACTTATCCTCTAGCATTGCTAAACTATTTTGTAGGTTGTCAAAGTATATATGTTATAAAGAAAAAGACAAAGTTCAGTTTGTATCCTTTTCCTCTCTTTCCTCCCTCCAGCCCTTTAGCAGTTTTCCTTAAGGAGGGATTTGATAGTAGATGATTTTATATTTCAGTGGCTATATTGTTTTAAAAGATCAAGACCAAATCCTTAAAGGGGAAATAAGCTTGCTTTTGGACTGATATATATCAGTTTCTGTCTCAAGGAGGCATTTTCCAAGGACATGGAGCTCATACTGGCCCATGAAATACACAAACCAGATGCTGGCCCATTTCAGACCTGCTCCTTTTCCTAGCCTCAGCCTTCAACCTTCTCTCTAGGCTTGCCTGACTCCTTCCTGCCTGTTGTCCTCTTTCCTCTAACATTTTCTCCACCCTTTTCCCATGATCTCAGATGTTTTAGGCTACAGGGGATTTATGGAAGAGGTTTCAAAGTGGCCCAAATTATACCTACATCAAAATTCAGTCAGGATTTATCTCTGCAGAGCTAAATAGGCTTCTCCAGGTGGTATGGTAAAAAGAAAATGGTTGATATTATGTTTTCTGGAAATTAAAAGGCTTATTTAATTGACCTTAATTACCAATGGAGATGTCACCAAAGGGCACAGAGCCAGAGGGTAGAAGCTGGAGAAGGGTTGCAAAGGAGGCTGCAGTTGATGGTAGATGGAAATACAGGCAGTTTGTGGTGGGGAAAATAGAAATAGCCTAAGCCCATAGATAGCCAGTCCTTTCCATTTAGTCTTTGCTCATCCTGATCCGTCTTCTCCCAGTGTTAGTTCCCTCTACACCTTCACTTTCCCTACCCCCAGCTCCCCATCTGCACATTGAGAAACCTTTGAGGCAGAATGGGCAAGGTCCCTGGTTTAGTTTTCCTTTCAATTAGGCAGGGAGGGTTTCTTCATTGCAAGTAGCACCAACCTGACTTTTTTGCTTTGAATGGCCCAGTTTGAAACTTTAGTCTCTTTCCTCTCCTTTCACCTTTCAACACATGCACACACATGTATGCTTGTGTACACGCCCTCAACCTCACCCATTCTCCCTTTGAAAATTTCTCAGCTTTCTTTTTGTAGTTTTTTAGGGGTTAAGCAGCATAATGATGAAATGAACATTGTACTTGTCCTAGATAGGTTGTCTCTTTTGCATCCTGTTCTTTTGGTCAGAAAAAAGCCAAAACCAAAACTAAATGTAAAGTGTAATTTTTCTTTCGAAGTTCAGCCCACTGAAGAGGATTATAGAAAGGGTAAAAGATTTATCCCAGATACAATTGGCGGGCAAAGTGTCTGTAGGGGGAACTGCACCCAGTGGGGATGTACCTTATGGGTTTTTTACTGTGAGGGTTAATAATAAGTGGATCATATTGAAGGTATTTTTCTGTTGTTGGACATCACCCCTCTCCTTTGGCCTCCTTCTATGAGCATATATGTACACATGTGCCTGTGCGTGACTAAGATGTATGTTTGAGGCATGAAAGTCTGAGGGGAAAAATGTTTAATGCTGGTTTTTGTGAGAGGAATGTAAAGAGTGGGGTGAATAACTAGATGGTGTGGGATATATTTGCCTGTATAGGGCCCCTGCGAAATGTATTAAAGTACTGCTTTAGTCTTTAAATGGGCAATAGAGAAAGTAAAATGTAAGTTACTTTATCTACATGTATGCGTGTTTGGCCTTGTGGCAGGGAAACCCAGTTCTTTGTTCCAGGTGGTTATATAATCTACCAGGGAGAAGCGCTCCCCTCTTGCTGCTCCTGACAGCAATGGTTCATTTCTCTTTCTTTCCCTCTCTCTTTCTCTCTCTCCCCCCTCTCTCTGCTCCACTTGTGCTTCAGACAGATCTGTAAAGAGTTCACCGACCTGCTGGCTCAGGACCGATCTCCCCTGGGGAACTCAAGGCCCAATCCTATCTTAGAGCCAGGCATTCAGAGCTGCCTGACCCACTTCAACCTCATCTCTCATGGCTTCGGCAGCCCGGCAGTGTGTGCAGCAGTCACTGCCCTGCAGAACTATCTCACCGAGGCACTCAAGGCCATGGACAAAATGTACCTCAGCAACAATCCCAACAGCCACACAGACAACAGCGCCAAAAGTGGTGACAAAGAGGAGAAACACCGAAAGTGAGGATTTCCTTCCTTCCCTCTCCTCAGCTCCACCCTGCTTCATCTTTTACCTCTTCCCACCTCCTTTCTCTTCTGCACCCATCTTCTCCTTCATCACCCACCACCACCACCACCACCACCACCACCACCACCACCTGACAGGCTACAGCTCTGGAATCAGCGATCGACTGCTGCCCATTCTGTTCTCTGAGTCTGCAGGAATGCTCTCTTCTCCTGTCTACCAATCCTGACTCATAGTCCCTCTCTGCCTCCTCCCCCTTCATCATCAACACTCCCTCGCCCCTGTTTGGAGCCTAAGAGAACAGAACAGGCGGTGGAGCCAGCAAAGAAAAGTTCTGTCTGAGTTTGTGAACTTTTTTTTTAAGTAAACCAACAGAAAAATAAATAAAAAGAAATAACTTTTTCTAAAAAAAAAAAAGAACAGTTAAAAAAATTTAAAAAAAATTCTATGAGCTTCATGGGACTGAATCACCACCTCCCCTTACATTACTTCAGTTAAGATTGTAGCCATATTAAAAAAAAAAGGCAAAAGGATAATGACATTTTTATCAGTATTGTGAATAAACTTGAACACAAAATCCATGCAGTTCCATGTCATGTCTTCAGTTATAGAACTTCTTCCTCTCCAAGGTAAAGCGACCAACTTGAACGTTTTATGACAACACAATTTGCAGTTACTCTATAAGGGAATCAGTGTTCATGTCTGTATATATTTATTTATGTGTAATTTAATGGGAATTGTAAATATGGTGAGTCTGTTTTAAGCCTTTTTTTTTATTTATCTGGTGATTTCGTTTACCTCTTGTTTAGTGGGGTTTAAATCCTCCCTCTTAGTTCTTCATGTGGCTCATGGTACTTACTTAGAAATCCAAGGTTTGGGGGATTATTTTATTTCTGGGATTCATGGTTTTTGACCTGTTGTAGCATGTTAAGGCGACAATGAAGCAGATGAACAAAATTTTTTAAAAAGAGAAATAAAATGGATTTTTAAAATATAATTAGTATTACATTTACATTTACATTCATTGAACTCTAAGAAAAAGTGATACTGGATCCTGGAATGATTTTTTAAACATGAGCAGTTTTACAAACCTTATGTCATGAAGATGGGGTGGGGGGAAGGGATTTAGGAAAAAAGTTTTATTTTTCTCCACTGTCTTCCCTTAAAAGCATCATCAGAGCAATAAACGAATATTGACTTTAGTCCAAGGTTAGGGATTCCCCCCACCTCCTCTCTTTTTTGTTCAAAGAACTTCAAACATTTGGGACCACCTGGTATCCTGTATTTCCACTGGCCATATTGGAAGCAGTTCTAGTTGTATTGTATTGAGTTGTGCTGGCAGTAGTTTCCATGCCTGTCAATGTATCATAGTCCTTTGTTGCCCAGATAAATAAATATTTGATACGCTTTATGTCGATTTTTTTTATTCAGTGGCTGTCTTTACCCAGGCGTATTTTTGTTCTTGGCAGTATTTTTTATTCAGTATGGTTACAGTAATTGAGTTTAACTCTCCCTTGACAATTGCTCCTTGCAATAAGCAGCTGAACCCATTGTTTCCCTCAAGTATAATAAAAACTTACTTTCAACTTGGAGTTCAGAGCAGGGTATCATTTAGATATTCCACTGAGTCTGTACTCAGACAAATGACACAATAAAACACAATGTATTCTTTTGGATAAAAAATTGTCTCTACTGCTAAAGGAATGACATACCATCTTTTCCTTAATCAAAATAGAATTTTATTTTAAAAAAGAAAATAAAGTTTTATTTATGTTGATTCTCTAGGTTTTGATTTGTGTTTTAAAACAAAATATGAACCTTTAATAGGGAAATAATCTGGTTCATTAGTACTAGAATTATATTCTTCTGTTGATAAGAATTGTGAAACAAATGTATGGGTAGCAGTAGAATGGAAGAAATTCAATTTGAATTCATTTTCATATGCATAGATGAACTGATATTCTGTGTTTGAATAGCTTTTACAGGAATACAAGAAACTGGAAAAATAGGTATAGCATTGGTATCTTTTTAACTGCCCCTTTACATCCCCCATCCCACCTGAAGGAACCTCTAAAAAACAACAAACATGCTGAAATGAAAATGAAAACAAAACAAAATCCAAACACATATCTGCATATTGCTTATGACAGTCTATTGAAATCCTGGGGGTGTTTTCTTTGGACCCTGTATGTTAGTATTTGTTTGTAAATAAGGCTTGCTAATTCAGAGTTCATGCTAGTTAATTTATAAAACCTCTTTGCTTTGTGAGGTAGATGTCTGTGTGTTTTCCAAGCAGAAAGTGGAAGAGGTTAACTGCAAGGTATATAGGAAAACTACAGGGAGAATTAACATTTGTTCGTATATTTTGATGTTTGGTAGGGCTGGTGATGCAAAGTATTAGATAAAGTCCAATATGTTTCATTTTGCTTTGGTAATCTACTTAGGGAAGGCAGTGTAAAATCAATCTCGTCAAGCAGAAGAGAGTTGGTGGAGTCTAAATTCTATTTTCAAAAGCAAGCTAGTTCATAACAATGGCGGATTTTTCCTAATACAAATTGAAAGTGGATCCTCTGAATGCAAAGCTGCAATTGTTTTTAAAACGGTTATTTATTATTTCCTAGAGAGACTGGTTAACTGTAAAGTAGATGTAACAAAATAATGAGGTGAATGAACCCTAACTGTACATATTCTTGACATAAATGAAATGCACAGTGCTGTAGCAGGTGAAATGAAGCATTGTCTATCAGGGCTGTTTTTCTTGGCTGCATCTCAGATTGTGTGGGGGATCCTAACCTCAGGCACAATAGCATTCATAAACAGCAATACATTGCTGCTCTTTCTACAACAACACATAAATACTCATTTTTAAATGGAAACAATCTTATTAAATACCATTCATTCATATCTGGATTTACAGATGCTTGTTACTTTTGAAATCCTGTACCCAATATAATCCTTGCATCCTGAGCAAGAGAAAAAGGAAGTGTTGTGTTAGAACATTACAAGGTCATAATAAACAATGCTTTCAAAATGTATAGAATTAATTCATTTTATTCTAAAGTTGTGCATTTTAAGGATCATGGTTCTTGCATAATTTTTTCGAAGTAAAACCCAAAAGGAAGCTCCATAGTATTTTGGAGGGGAGATAGCTGGAAGAGGGAGGTTATTATTGAAAAAAAAATAAAAAGGATTTTATAGGTCTAATGGAAACTATGTGAATTCTCTGCTGTGACCAACCTGCACCTTCTAAAACATGTGATGATTGCTTTTTCAGGTTCCAGATTTATCTTTAAATTCGTCAGTCATCACCATTGTTATTCTAGGTTAGGTTTTCATTTAGTAAGAACATTTACTCTTTAAGATTAGTTCAAGTGAAGAAAAATAGTTAAATGTTAAAGTGCAGACCCTTCTTGGTTGGGAGGGCCCCCCCCCCCCGGTAATGCTAATTTCAACACCTGATTTAAATCAAACCACAATTCTCCTTTAAGGTTTATAGTCATCCCCCCTCCAAAAAAACTTTTAAAAAATCACAATCTAACCCCTCCCCCCAAAATCGAATATTAATATAATTTGAGATTTAACTGGTGGAACAGCCATCAGGACAGCAATGCCCCGCAGCTGAAATAATATTTAAAATAGAAAGGATTTGACATTTGAGAAGTCAGTGGCTTGAAATACCCAGTTGTACTTAGCTAATTCAGTCCTTAACCTCTGGTTTCAAATAAATCAATTACAGTCGATTCCATTTCAGTTCAGAAGTGCATGGGGTTTTAGTTAATTGAATACATTTTATTCACTTGCTAGGAATATTCATTTATCAAAATTCTAAATTTATTATACATTTCTTTATAAGTCAAGATATATTAGGCTCTATAATCACATCAAATTCTTCCTGGTTTACACAAATCCTGCTTAAAATCTTAATTTCCTAATGATGTCTAAAACATTTCCCCCAATTCCCCATCACCCCACTTCAACCAAAACTAAATTCATCACAGTAGTATGTCAGATTTCATGCCCAGAAAGTATAACAAAGATAAGATACTCTCTCCCACAAAGAAGAAATTACATGTAGTCCATCCTCATTGTGTCAAGTTTAAATAGGTTAAGAACAAAGCTGGAATAACCAAGTTTAAAAAAAGTGTAGACCTGAAATAAATATTGTGCATGGTTTCCATTATGGCCTAACTTTCCTCCATCTGACAGGTATGATAGCATTTTGTGGTCTTAAAGCAACAGGACCCTTTTCTTAGGTGGTAGTGGTGGTGAGTTTTTTCTTTTTCTTTTTTTTTTAGGGCAAATGTTTGAATACATATCTAATCGTTAACTGAAACCAGTGTAGTTGAACATGCCAAAATGAAGTTGTGCTTTAAACAGATATTGATGTATGCAGTGTTTTATATTTATTGTTTGCAGCATCCCGCTGGCAGCAGCTTACTGTTTGGAAAGGAAAGGGGTTAATTAGCGTCATTATCAATCACTAATGCTTGCCTAACGTGTCCAAAGAATAATCAAGTTAGAGGACGGCATGAAGCCAACATCTGCTTCGTCCCAGTTAAAGATCTCATCCTATGCCACTCTCTTCTTGGGGTGGGGGGAACGGGATGGGATCCTTTTCACATTTAGGGCAAAGTCAAGGAAATACAAATAGGGTCATAATTAAGAGAGAGTGTGTAATATAAATAATATTTTTATTTTCTGAATTACAGGTATAGACATGGAGGAGGTATTGAGGAAGGATTACTGAAATTTGTTCTTTATGTACTTGGTTATCAGAATCAGATGTTAGAAGTAAGCATGTAGTCCTTTATCTTTTGGCTCTGTAGATTAGTTAAATTAATTCCAAAATTAGGGTGGAACAGAGGAGATGATATTGCTCCCAATATCTATCACCATAGGAAAAACCAACTCAACCCAACCCGAAACATCACACAACAGCCCTCACCAAACAAATAAAAATGAAGAGAATAGATATGTTAGCAATATCTTATCTCAGTCCTCTCTGAATTATTTTTCATTAGACTGTTTTTCATCTTTGTCCTTGTATTACCGGAACCTAGCATGGTGCCATGCCCATAGTAGGTAATAAATACTTGTTGGGTTTAATTTAATTAGGCTTTGGAATATTTTCTTATTCTCATTAAATCACATTAAGAAGTCATACTTCCTATGACTTCAGTTACTGGCTATTGTCAGCATTAAACCTGGGGGCCCTTGCTTGATAGTTGTGCTCTCTTCATTTGTTGCCATTAGAGCCATTACTGATAATTTTGTCATCATGATGGCTAAAAATGGGGTAGTGACTGTGAGAAAGTTTGACATTATTGATAGAAGTAGCTTACTTAAAAAAAATAGAAAAGTTAACTGACAACTGGAATTAATCCCATATTTAGGTTCATATTTTCTAGCCTTTAAAAAAAAACTTGGTGTTAAATAGATCTGACGTTCACAAATAGAGGTAGCGGTTTCTGATTTATTACTGTCCTCTTCTTCCTCCTCCTCTTTCCTCTCCTTCTCCTCCTCCCTCTCCTTCTTCCAGGATCCTACTCAAAATCTCATTTGCTTCATAAATTTGTCACCAGGGATGGTGAAAATTTATAGTAAACTTGCTTAAGTAAATTTCATTTAGTACCCAAATATTTTAACTTGTAGTTATTACTGAGCACACGTGGTAATGGTAAAGATACACAATAGTTGAAAAGGAAAGCAAAACAGCCATTTATTTTGGAAATGTGGGTAGTACATTTGCATTTGACCTTTCTTAGTTTAAAAAAATATTCTGTTGCTCAGCATCATTTTTGAAAGAATGAGGTGAGAGAATGATTAGATTAAATTTGTAGGCTACCCAAAAAAATCAAATTCACACAAAGAATATCTTTTTTCTGCCCTCCCCCCATTTATGAGGCAGTGGAGGAAGAGTTTTGTTTTGAGGACCTAAAAGAAACTTATCTTTTAAATAGAAATAAAGAAGTCTTAGAAGGCATGGGGATAGGGGTGGGGGTGGGGGGGGGCGCGAGGAGATACCTATTAGTTACATGGCAAAGAGTAAGGCAAGAGTAGAATTCCTAACCTAAAGGAAGTATGACCTTTCCGCAGAGGACACACAGGGCGGAGATTTTTACTTAAGAATACTACAAAACATGACATTCTTTAGGTAACTTCATCATAATTAACTTCACCTAGCTCCTCACGTCGGATTTCAAAGCAGGTGCAGAGCCAAAAAAGTTAGCATGATCTTTCAGGGTGAGTGGTTTCTGTCAGGGAATCAGCATTACAACAGGCTATTTCTAGCAACAGTCCTAACCACAAGCCTTTCTCGTTACTGTATTAGTTCTCTGCATTAATAGTTAGTGTATTGCAGTTCTTGCCCTTGCTAATCATGCCCTTCGAAGCTGTGATGATCATTACAATTGTTGAGTTTTATAAGGAAACCTGTTTATAATCCTCTCTATACTCAAGGCAGGAATCCGCAGTTACCTCCACGGTGTCGTTCCCACCCCACCCCGCCCTCCGCCCTCGCTCCCATCACCCTGGTCATTTTGCCCTCTGCTCCAAAGATGTGCAAGACTATTTATACAAACTAAGTCCATGCATCTCAAAAGATGAAAAAAATTACTGTGCATTAGGTTTAAAGCTAGCATCATACTTTATTTGGGGTTGTCAATTTTAAAACCCTATTTGAGAATTTCCCCTATCTTTACTGTCTTCCTCCCCGAATCTAAAATGTGCTTTTGTCTGACGAAAGGATCTTGGGGGGGGGGGGCGGACGGGGGACGGACGGAGTGCAGATAAATTCCCTTATCCAGTAAAACGCAGCAGAACAAAGCCGAGAGGTTCGCTTCCCCCACCCCACCCCGGGCTGCCCCAGAAACCTACCCGCCCTCCTCACTAAATTCCTTGAAATGAAACCTGCTGCGTGACGCCTCCTGCTTGGGGAGGAATTCGCAACTTGATTTTGATGGTCAACCTCAGGGCAGGCAGTTTGAGGGGCAAAGACCCTGGTTCCGCCCCCTCAGCAGGGTTCGCCAAGGGCTGAGAGGCTGGCAGGTGAAGAGCCTGGCTCCCGGGAGGAAAAACATTAACCGGAGAGGTGGGAGAGGAGGGAGGAGATCTGGAGCAGTGACCACAGCGCTCGCTCCAATGTTAGGCCCAATTAAGCCGCAGTAAAACATTCGCGAACAGGTTCTAAACTTTCCTTCTCTGTACCCGGCTCAGTCTCACTAGCCTCGGGGAGGGTGCTGATAACAGGAAAGCTCAAAGCTAAGGTTTTCAGAGTATTTCCTGGGCAAAGGCATTTTAATTCTCCGTGGGGGGGGGGGGGTGGAGGGAGGTATAGGACTCGATTAAACAATGTTTTACTTTATCGAAATTCATCGTGAAGTTTCAATATTTCTCTGTGTCTGTCACAGATCTCTATACAGATCTTTTTGGATCACATTCCATCTCTCTCCTCTCCTTACTTCTTGCCCTAAGGATCCCCAACCCATCCCACTGCCAGCTGCCTACGGACCCCAGTCACTGGCGTAAGGTCTTCTCTCTAGGAGTGGTACCAACCCAATGGACTTGTGGCCTTCTTTCTCTAGCAGAATTTCTGGGGCTCTATTGATCATCATCCAATTGTATCTTTTAAAAGTAATTACATACTTATTTTACTGCATCAGTTGGGTTGACCTACTATTGCTCATTTTACTATCGGGAGTTCAAACTATACTGCAGGCCCTTCAAGTTTTCGTGGTGTGGGAGAGTGCTGTTCATTTTACACTTTCTCTATCCCAATACTAAAATATCGATCTCTCATTAGAATCGTCCTGGACTGGGATCTCGGGATGTTTATTTGCACTCAGTAGCAATTCCAGTCTCATTTGCGCTTCAGGTCTTCCCCTCCCCCGCCCCCTTCCTCCTCCGCTTCCCTGCCCCCTCCTTCCCCTCTCCCTCTTTCTCTTTGTAAAATTTCGTTTAGACTTTTCTGGGGAAAAGGAGGGGCGGGGAGGGGAGGGGGAGAGGGAGGGAGCTGATTCTCCTATAGTTGATATTCCAGGTTCAGCCTCTTTCCCCGCTCTCATTCTCTAAGCTCAGCCGGGGGGAAGTGTCGCCCCGGGCCAAACATATGCTTCTTTCCATCGCGCTAATCCACCTTCAGCGTGGAGGAATAATTGCTCGAGTGTCCACGGATTCTCGGTGCTTTGTCCTTCCCTGGCTCCCATCAGCCCTGGCACACGCCATTTCAATCAAATCTTTTCAGAATACTGTCTTCTTTTATCAAATCCCAGCCCCTGCAAACGACGGGAACATTTAACAAAACCCCCTTGGTGTTCCACCAGCCTCCCTCGGTCCTGGGCAAGACAGGCATAGTGGCTGAAACTGGGAGACACGAATATTGCAACAACTTTTCATTGAGTTCGGCTCTGGAGAAGACGTGTCTTAGTAAACATCAGCGAACCAAAACAACAGATACAGAAACGAGTCTTTTTCCAAGCCCCAAGTGTCAGGTGTATTGGGAATAAAGGGTCAAAGGTCACCCTCTAAGAGAAAACATGTTCCAATCCAGTTTTTTCTTTAATATCCCAGAAATGAACTGCATCCACAAAACATTTGGGTAGCCAAATGTTGCTCAGAGTGGGAAGGCAGGAAAGCTTACCGAGAAGAAGACATGCTGAAGTACATTTTGTTAAGAATATTGATAGTTTCACATAACCTTTCCTCTTTCCTTTTTTTGGGGGGGGGGGCGGGGAGAAGGAAGGCAGGATCAAATTAAAGTAATCTGGAGAGTTAGTTCACTTCCTAAATTTGTGTCTACAGTTTTAGCAGATCTCAGATACCAACTGACTTTAAAGTGATAGGCATAAATAGAAGTTGAGTCTTAAGACCCTCACTACCTCACAATACCCCATTACTACATACAAAAGTCCTGAATTCTATTGATTTAATATTTTCTATGTATTTCACAGATTTAGCCTGTAGATGTGAAAAACACTACCATCAAGGAAAGAAGGAAGTGTTGAATGAGAAAGGAAGGAGGGGATTCAGGCTACAGGAAAGACCTTTAGGAGAAGATATGGGAAAATAGTTGATGTAAGAAAATAATGAAGCCAAATGAAAAAGAGGAAGTATGAGGTTTGGTTTTGTGTAGCAATTATTATGCAAATACTTAGGAACAGAAGAGATTGTAGTTCCATTATAGGAACGAGGCTTACAGCTTGTTTATAAAATGGAAACGTCAGTAGCATGAACAGGTTTCCTAAAATACCCGAATAACCCTATCTTGAGACCTATTTCAGTGACTTCGACAGTTTTAGTTCTGCAACAACGTTATTTCATGGTGATCAACGGGAGACTGGATATGTAAATGAAAACTGTTCCATGCTTTGAATGGTATAATAACACACCACTCCTTTTATGGTATTACACTACATGGCGCTTTTAAGTAATTCATCTTAACTCTCCAAATATACAGCTTTGGGGGGAGGGGGTGGGGATTGTGGTCAGCATTAGAATGGCAAGTGTCATACCCAACTTCTCCTTCCCCATGCACATATCCTTTAGCAGTCAGAGGCCTTGATAAAATTCCGGGGTCAGATTAAATTGTTGAGGTCTCCAGGATTAACAGAAATGGATGTGTCAAATGAACTGTTAATGTTGAGGTCCAGGTGTTTATTTTAAGTTAAACTGCCATGACCACAGTTTTAATACTCGATTAAAAAGAGCTCCCCTTAATGCTCTCTAAAATGTTCAGTTCTCAAGATGGTAAAGTGTCTAAGGCTTAGTGGAGAGAGTTCGATGTTACTGTTTCATCCTGGGAATTATGATGGAACATATATTTCTTAGCTCTCTGCTGAAGCTTGGTTTCTTGGAAGGTAAAACAAAACAAATTAAACAAAAAAAAACCCTTTTAGTTTGAAAAATGAAAAGTTCAAGTAACAAAAAAAACCCTTACCTCTTAGTTTTGGTAGGCAAGAGGGACAGAGAGGCTTTGATTTTCTGAAATCAAAGGCATAAAAGAAAGACACAGAGGAACAATTACATCTCCCCAACACTGCCTCCAATAAAATCTGGAGAGGTGAGGAAGAACCTCAAGGAAGTCACCAATATTTGGCAGCAGGAAGTCTTTTAGGAAGTACTAACTCCCTAAAACACAGTTGAAGGAGTAGAATGGACCCATGAAAAACGGGATTTTTTTAAAGCTTTGCAGGAGGGGGATGTGTGCATGGAGGGCAGATTCAATAAATATGGTTACCACCCCAGCAAGGGTAAGAAACCAAGGAAATGAGTTAAAATTAAAGGACTTGTTATCACAGTTTCTTGGGACTTCATAAAAACTCCTATAAGAAACTGGCAGTAATTACTCTAAACCTAGAGTAAAGAGACTTGCAGTCTCAGGAAATTCAAAATGAATAGCCCAAGCAAAAGAGGATGGGGCAGGTTCCTGCAGGTTTTTCCTCAAGCCCTGAAAAATGGCATTAGTTTTTCAGACCATCCTAGTGCAGGGAGGTGGGTTTGTTGTTGTTATTGTTGTAGTCAGTGTGTCACCGTAGTGTAAGAAAGTATTAGATTTGGCATAAAATACTATTTGTATGATCTTGGGCAAATCATATCACCTCTTTTGGCCTCAGTTTCCTCATCTGTAAAATTAGGGGGACAGATTAGTTGATCTCTGAGGTCTCTTCCAACTATAAACCTTATGATCCTATCCTGAGAGTAATAGTCGCTATCACACCCAAGAAGGAGAGGGAGGTACTATAAACAAAAAGAATATCTGGTTCACTTCATACTGAGGATCACAGGTTCTTTGAAAGCGCCAGGAATAATGGGGCAAAAAGATAACACTATTCTGGAAAAGAATAAAGTTTAAGTCATCTGGTAGAAACTGGAGGCAGTATCACAGAAAGTTTTTGGTTTCTTGGTGGTCTTTTTTTATTGGAAAGAAATGTAACTAACTTTCTCAGAGCAGAGTCACCATACCACACATAGGTGTTGCTCTAGTCAAGGAAGGCTCAAGTTGATTAAACTTACTAAGAACAGATCTCTCTTTACAAAGAAATTGGAAACCAAGGAAGTGAAGGGCTCCTTGATTGGCAGTGACACCTCAGTTCTCTAAGGTGATGGAAGAAGCTCCTGCTTTCCTCAGGGTGATATAGTTTAGAGGCGGCAGCAGCATACATTGCCCACATGTGCTTTTGAGAGAATCATGAAATGAAGTCTATTGGTGAGCCCAAGGTGACAGCAGTATTTGACTGCTGGATTGCCAATGGTGAGATGCCTCACAGAATTTTAGGCCTGGAAGGCACATCCCTATAAACTTACAGCTCATTTCTCCCGGACCTCCCACCTCCATTTGCCTCTAGGGAGAACTCTTTCTTTGCCCCAACTACTAAAAGTAGTTACCTCCTCATCAGCATATTAAATGCCACACTGGCTATATGACTCTACTTAGCTACTAAGAACCCTCCAGCTAAAGGGCAGCAAGTTTAGAGAAAGGTACTTCCTGGAAGCAAATATGGAAAAGATGGAGTTGAGAAGAAGGAAACAAACTTCAGAGAGCTATCTTAAATTTCCACCCCCTCCCCACATTCCCCATTGAATATTTTGGCTGAAGTTTGTCTTTCTTTGCATTGTTCTTTGCTGAAAAAGCTGCCTAAGAACCTTCCGCTAGGTTTAGATTTAACCACAATGCTCACCGAAACTGGCTTATGAGAACCAGATTCTGAAAGGCCTGTGTTCTGGCAACAATTAGTCTGCCTTTTCTTTGACAAAATTCTTTGTAATGCCACTCAGAAAAGGGGTGTGTATGAGTTTTTGGGAGAGAGGAGGAGGATGCAGGGTTGGAGATGGTAAACCAATTTTTATGACTACGCGAAGAAAAAACTCACAATGTTAGCACATTAATTTTGGGAGCTGTGAAATACTTAATTAGCGCACTAGTTGGGATCCTATTAAAATCAGCTCTATTTTTGAAGATGTCACCCTG
Organism: Trichosurus vulpecula; assembly: GCF_011100635.1. Classification (NCBI taxonomy): domain Eukaryota; kingdom Metazoa; phylum Chordata; class Mammalia; order Diprotodontia; family Phalangeridae; genus Trichosurus; species Trichosurus vulpecula. Next base: position 177,056,353 of record NC_050573.1, on the reverse strand, counting down.
AAAATCAGTTAATTTCCTATGTGCAATGTATAAAGGCATCAGTATCTTTCTGCCACAGAGTTATTTAATGTGGTTTACCAAAACAATTTATCTTTAGAATTCTTCCCTGCCTGGAATGAATGAAGGAAAGAAATAATTATTGAGCTTCTCAATGTAGAGGATTCTAAAGGCAGAAGATACAGTTAGTGCTGGGAAGGAGGGGGAGACACCAAGAATACAGGTAGCTGGCCAGTCAGATACTTCTCTGCATTCATGACTATCGAAGCAGTGACACAGAGAGCAAGGCTCATCATGATGCCATCACCAGTGCCTTCCTCCTCAAATGTATGACAAAACACAAACTCAGACCCTAACAACAAACAGGAGACCCATTTACTGCAGACTACACTGTCACCTTCTTCTCATGGGTCCGTAGATATTATATTAAACTAACCAGCCTGTGGAACTCTGAATATCCCTTAAATGTGAAGGGAAAAAAGTTAAGCTATTTCATGGAGATTTATTATAGCACTCTCCTGACAGATTTTTTTTTTTTGAGGAAGGAGAAATAAGGAAAAGCAAGTGAATCTTTTAAAATGGAAGTCACCATCATTTAATAATATCCTTTAGCTTAACACCCACACTCTTCTCTCTCCGTGGAACAATTTAATTACCCTACTTTGGTTTATTTTTATTTTTGGTTTTTCACAATACTGTTGATTGAAAATTTTAAATGCTTTTTTATCGGTATCATTGGAGAGATAATGGATGTGAACAACAAAAAAATTTGAGCCCAGTTCCCTGAAAAGTGGAAGGAAGCCTCACCTTACCTCACCTCTCAGCCTAATCTTTCTCCCTCACTGGCCCCTTGGAGCTGAGTATCCTCGACCCTTAGTATTTTACACGCTGCTGAAACCCGTGGAAGTTTAAAGAGCTGATTGAATCCGAAAGCCGACCCCAGCGGGAAACAAGCTTGCAACTGGGGAGTGAGGGGGGCTCTCCTGTTCTAGTTCTACCCACAGTTCTGTCAAAGAGGAGGTAGGCATTGAGGATAAAGGGCCATTAGTGAACTCTGGAAGAAAATAATCTCCTGCTTGTCCTTTCAGATATTGGTGCTTATTGGTTTTGATTAGGTTATAAGTAGCATTGAGTCTTGTTTTCCAGAAAGCCAGACTGCAACTGCCATGGAAAGGGGAAAGACATAACATCGTTTTACACTCTTCTGCAGAACAGTGTAACTAAAGGCTATGCAGATCCATTAGTGTGCTCCTGTGTGTGCCCGAACTACCTGAAGCATAGTTGCCCCTGACAGTGATTAAACCTGGGAGGACAATTTCACTCTAAGCCCTCCCCAGCCATTCGGGAGGACGCTCAGAAGCAAGAACGCTGATGCACATCACTTTGAGATCCTAAGTACCATCTCCCACAAAACAGTGGACGGCCTCTGAGTGGCAGGGACCTGGGCAAAGCTCCCAGAAGAGAACTATCGCCAGGAACAATGGAGATCGAACATTCTCCTCTTCCTCGCTACAGTCAATTTTAGGCATCCTAAAAGAAAGAAAAAATCAAATCTCCCTGCAACCCAATATATCATTTCAATTAGAATGACTTCACTTTAATAAAGATTTAATACGTTAAATCTGTCTTTGTCTTGATGTTTCTTTGTCTTGAAAACGATTTTTGTTGTACTGATGAAGAATTCTGTAAAAGATGCCCTAGTTCAAAGTCCTGAGCTAGCTGTTATTATTTGATAACACTTGACTAAGAGGAACACAAACACTGCACTGGCATTCTTTTCTCCTTGGGTTCCACAGTATTTAAACCTCGAAAGCATTACCACTGCACAGTATACCATGTGGGGGAAGGGAAAGAAGGAGGGCTGAGAAGGGGGTGGGAGGGAACAGGCAAGAGGTGGGAGGGATGAGTCTGTCCGGGAATCATTTGCCCTGAATCACAAATTTTCATGGCTTAAAAAGAAAAGGTAAACCTAATGTCTAGCTCAATTAATAAACATGGTAATTTCACACCAAAAGAAGGACATTATTTCATCTGAGTGCTATCAGCTCCATCACAAAGGGTCATAGCGCAGCTGTGGCAAACCCAGTGTTATTATGAAGTCTGATGATAGGATCCCGCTTGCCGTCCCAGCTCTTACCTTGAGGCAAGCAATAGCTGGAGGCACAGCTAGTGCCACCCCATGATAAAGGACTTACCCAATGTGTAAGGAAATAGAGCAGCTTTCAGATGAGAGGTAATCAGCTTGCAGACACAGCTTCAACCACTCGGTCCCTCCTCCCCACTCTTTACCCCAGTCTTTTCAATTTAACTTTAAAAGGTCCCCCCAAACCTTATTCTTTTCTATCTTCTTTTGTCAAGAACACATATTCTATGTGTATAGATTTCATATGTGTGTGTGTATATATATATATATGTATATATCTCCATATATATATGTTATAAAAACCAAACAGACTCAGACCCGTAGGTAGTTTTGATTCGATGTTGACAGAAATGGCATCTATAATTTTAAGGACAGTTGTAGTTGATAGATTTCTGGTGTCAAGATTTGGGTCCAGAAGCTTGTGAGACAGTATATTAGCTGCAATCTCATAATCTCTTAATCACATTACACTTTAAGTGAGCATGTGTAATTTCACCCATCAATGATTTATTTAAGCATTGGAGCACAATTACTTGTCTCATATACAAATACTGACTGGAGCATTGTTTGCTAGAAATAAAACCCTCGATTTAGGAAATATAACATATTTTCCGTTCCATTACGTGCCTGTATCTCTGAATAAAAATTAACATCTACAAAGAGGCCCACAGAGCACACGCAGCTCCTAAAAGCAACACTTCCTAAGGGCTAATCCATTCAAAACTTGAAATGGGGCGTTTTCCCCTCCCGCTTTGGTTTCCATTATAAAACAAATCTTCAAAGCTGAAATAAATGTCCAGTAACTAGGCACATGTAAATAGGCTGGAGCGGAACAGTTAAACACACAAAGACCATCTCATGGAAAACAAAGCATGATTGATAGCAACCAGGATGCTTGCGTGTTTGGAAAAATTATATATGTCCAGTCTCCTAGGTAGCTAAATTATTGAAGAGGTACGTGAATATTTGAACGTCAAGAGGTGTTAAGAGGTTGGGGAATGGGAGTAGGTGATATTAGAGAACGAAATATTGTAGCTTATTTTGATCCAGTGAAGATTCTTGTCTTCCAACACATTCTTTTCTTGGCAGCCAAGAATAAGACTGTGAACCTGACAGCTCTTGGGCAAATAGTTAGAGAAAATGAATTGTTTTCTGTGGGACAGGAGACGTTCCCTTCTCTGACGTGGTAGGCAATCCTCCTGCGAAGCTGACACCAACAAAGACAACTCAGGAGGACACCTGGTCTAAGCAACAATAGGACTAATCCTCCACTTTTCTTTTGTGCTGTTTCGAGTTATTGAAAACTCCACCTAGAACTTCCACATGGTGATTAGGAAACACCAGTCATAAAGCTGAAGTATAATTATAAACCTTGCTCCATGTTGAGACAGGCGCACAGAAGCATTGCTTAGGAAGATTAGGAGACAAATGTTGGATCATTTCTTTGTTCTTGACCATTTAGGGCCAACCCGGCATGAAATAAAGGGTGCTATTAGAGGGCCCTGTTTTACCTGCAAGTGGTTCTTAACAGGACAGGTTATTACAAAAGAGATGGCCAAATATGGAGGAGTTAGTACAGGGAAGGAATCCAGGAAGACCAAATCGAGAAGCATTTATTAAAATAGGAAATAAGGGGAAGAGAGTAAGAAGAAAAATAGAAATAACTTTTAAAAGGCCCATTAGGAAGCAGATATATGAAAAGAAGGGTTTGGTGTTATCTCTTTATTCCCCCCACACACACACACACACATATACTCGCGCGCACGCACACATACCACGCAGACACATACTCAGTGTGACTGTTCGTAACCTCTTTAGGAGGTGTGAATGGAGGGGGGAGGGGCTGTCATGTGTGTTGGCCATTTCTAAACTCAATCTCAGTGACTACAATTGACGTTTCTTCACCTTTCCGGCTTCACTGGGTCGTAAGGCAGGTGTGGATTTAATGACCCTTCAAACGGGGTCACATTGTTTCTCAAACAAAACATCGTAAGTCTAAACTTTAATAATTCTTGCTACTTTAGTCAAGCTCAGTAGGTTCCTGTAGCGACGAAAAAGAGTAATTACATATTAGAAAACAAAACAATAATTACAGTACCAAGTCAAATAGGCGTCTTCGTTAGAAATAACTGCAGCAAAATGTACTTCCACCAAGATGTAACCCATGTAATTGCTGAGTCAGCCATTCAGAACCTCCCCTCCCAATTACTGCCCCCTCCAACTGTAGGTTACATGTATACCTTGCCTCTGTCTTCTTTACCTCAAATAACACTCATCAGCGTTTAAAACGTGCTCGATCATTCGCGCTTAATTATTTGATGATAGAAACCAGATAATCCCTCTGCAAGCAGCAATTCCTGCCTGTATAGTAGCTAGAAGGTTAAAAAAAAATTCCCCCCAGTAGCGATGGGCTAATTTTTAAAACAAAGGAAAACGCACAGATTCTTTTGGTTGGACTGTTACTTATGCGTTTACAATGCAGGGAGACTCTCCTTTGCATGTTAATTTCTTCATCACCTGTCACCTGGGGGAGTTGTAACTTTACAATGCTCTTGGGCTATGCCTTCACATGGATACCAATATTCCTCCAAGTAACAATGTTGACAAATACTTTCTCCCCTTCCTTTCCTTCCCCCACTCATCTACTTCTCCCTACCCCTCTGTTCAGAGGGTAACGGTTGTAAGTGGGTGTTTTGTAAGAGCATTCAGAAAATGTTATGGGGTGTGGGGTTGTGGGGAAACATTTATCCATGCGGCCTGGAAAATATACATGGGTTTTCTTTGGCTGGGAGGTGGAAGGGGATTCTCATTTCTCCACCATCCACTCCGATCCTTCCCCTTAGAGCACCTAACCCCTCCCCCCCACACACACCAGAGCTCATTCAATAAGGTTCAGCACTCCTTCGGTGCCCAACCGCATGCATGGAGTGAAATGGAAGCGGTGTTAGGCCGGTGAGCTGTCTAAAAAGGTAGCATCCCGGGTTCTGCTCTGATTCCTGGCAGCCGAATGCCGGTAGAGTACCGCTCCTTATGGATCAACCTTCCCTTCTCGTCCCCTTTTGAAAACAAACACAATCTGTTTTGGTCAGGAAGCATCAGATAGAAGATGCAACTAAGCTTTAACCACGAGGATATGCTTTTTAAAACGAAAGAGCCTGGAGGTTTGAATCTCAGCCTCAGTCCCAATACCTTCCCATCCCGGTGGTAGGGAAAGAAAGTGCTTCAAAACCTGGGCAAAACGTAATCCTAGCAATGAACTGATGTAGCTTTGCAAGGGAGGGCGACCGCGCACCTGGAAAGCACCGTCTCCAAGCGCGTCATCCTGAAGCATCCCCGTGCCCGAGAGCCCAGCGCCAGTCCCACACACACACTCCTCCCTGGCCCACCCCTCCTTTTTCATTTAGGATTATCCCGCGGGCCCAGCAAGGCAAAGGGCGCACGCCGTCCTGCCGGCGGACTCTGGGCTCGGATGCGGCATAAAGGTCAAGGAGAGAAAAAACTTAACAAACGGACTGAGCGTGGGGGAGGGGAAAGCAGATGCGGTTGGGGTAGGGGAGAGAGGAGGCTGTAGAGTTTGGGGTCGGGGAGAAGTGGTTTTTTTTTTTTTAAGAGACAGGAACCGTTTTCGGTCTAGCACCATCTACAGGTCATTTCCAATCTCTCTTTAAAAGTACTTCTCGCCTTGCATCCCCTCGGGCTTGGGGAAGGACAAAGGACCTATAAAAGAATCAAACAAAAAATATCAGCTTGACCCCCAAAAGAACACTGTTTAATGAGGTGGAAAATTCTTCCACACAAATTGCTTTTTCTACTACTTTATGAGAGTTCATAAATGTTAATGAAATCCAGTTACCAAAAAAGTACCGTACATCATTCATTGTTGGATGAAGGAAAGCTAAGGAAAGAAGGTGGTGCTTAGCATGCAGTCATAATTAAAATAACAACACCAGCAAGAACAAGTTATGGTTTCAAATGGTTGTAGTTCAAGCTTGTTACATTACCTTTATGTACAATTCCGGATTTGGCCATTGGTGTTTCACTAGGTAGATTCCATTCTATTCAATAAAAAAAAATCACTCTCAGTATCTCCTTTGACTTTCTTACAAGGAAGCATGTTTCACAGGCAAACTAGTAATAAGGGGAAAAGGCTAGGAGACGAGTGAGGCTTAATGGAAAAGAATAGGGAAAAGAGCAGAAGGCAACATTTGCATCATGAGAAGTTTTGCTGAAGTTGGAGACAAGCTCAGTTATGAATCCTGAATGTACTACAGAGGGTAAACTATATGTTACCTTTCTAGGCCGGAGTTTCCTGTTAAGTAAGATGAAGGAGTTGGAATGGAGGACCAGTATGGTCCCTTTTGACTCCAAGTCCTATGACTTTAGCCAAAGAGAGGTCCTCAGTTTGTTTACCATGGCTGAATCTAAATGACCAAATAAGATTTTTAAAAATCCAACTAGCAATGCTAGTTAAAAAGGAAGGTCATCTGAGATTGTCAAGTACTGTGACATCAACCCATCATAGAAGGACAAAAGATTTCCTGTCTTTGGGAAAGTCCTTTAACTTTTCATATCCACTCTTTCTAATATGGGGATTAAGATCTATGTCTTTGACTCTATTATAGTGAGAGATGTGACTGTTGAGGTAAAAGACACTATGTGATGCACAAATCATACTAATTTTAATTCTTCAGGGTTGGAAGGTGTGTGTGGGGGTGGGGGAGATACATGGTGTTTCTTTCCTAGGATCATTAATTATTAATTAATTAATTTTGTTCTACTTCTGGAAGATAGTACAAAACACAAGAAATTTATTTATACTGAAATTTTAATTTTATATTCTCTTCCTCTCGATATATATTTCACATTATCTCTATGCTATTTCTTATGCTTAGTTAACACCATTGTTATCATTTGAAACTTAAAAGTTAAACTTTCCAGTAGCAGAAGCAGGAAGGAGGGCTCTGCAAAGTATGAGTTCCCTGGTATGTTACAAGAAATGAAAGGTTAACAAATAGATCACCAAGATGATCCTAATGGAAAATAGATGGAGAAGAGCTGATAATGACTGTAAGAGAACTCTTTCTTTTTTGGAGAAAATTTAGGTTCTACTTTTTAATCTTTGATATTCATATCTTTATATCTGTTATCTATCTATCTCTTTCACTCAGGTGAAAATGGAAAATCTGAACCTTGCTGTGTAGCAGGAAGATTATTACTGAGGGTCCTCTGCCCACCCACATACAGCTATTCCTTGAGGCTTTTGTAGAAGTCCCAAGGGAGTCTCAATCCTAATTGCAGGGTGCTCACATCTGAAGCAACTGGGCCATTATTGGTGCTGTTGGTCATCAGTCCTACCAGCCTTAGCATATTCTAGCCACAACAGTGGGAAAGGTTAAGTGTTCATCATTGCATGTAAATTCACAATGCTGTTTTGAGACAACATAATTAATGCTTCCCAGACCACATTGTGTCTGGTAGAGAACTGGTCACAAAGACGTCAAACAAGTGTTGATTCTTCTTTCTCTTACTCTCCCTCGCACCTGTCACCCCCAAATAACAGGAAAGATAATTGTGCATAGGTAAAAGTCATCAGTGCCTGCCCATCCTACTCACAGGTTTAGAACAACACCCCTAGGGTCTTTGATGTTTGAAACTTGACTCTGGTAGTGGAAAGGATAAAGAAGCAGTAATACTAAAGAAACATTGGCTTTTTTATTTCTGTAACAGGCATTCTTTATACTGTTGTTGGTGAGCAAATGGAACTGAAGGGACTTCACAGATGGGCTGAACATTCGATAAATTTTAAACATCTTTCCTTAGTTTGGTACGTGTTCAATATTTAGAGGTGATTCAATAAATTGGGCTGGATCTGAAAAGTACGGCCAGGTTTAGTAGCCATTGTGATGGAAAGCATACTGGATTTAGGCCAGAAAACCTAGGTTTGAATCTTGGCTCTGTTGTTTGCTACCTGTATAATCTTGGATAAGGTATTTCACCTCTCTCTGAGCCTCATTTTCTTCCTCTTTAAATAGAGGGTTGGATTAAGTGAACTTTCAAATGCTTTACAGGGATTATAATCTATGATCAAAGAATAACAGAATTGGAAGGGATCAAAGAGAATGTCTGGTCCAGGAGTTCTTATCCACAGGTCCATGAACTTGTTTTAAAAAGTATTTTGATAACAGCATTTCAATATGATTGGTTTCTTTTGTAATCCTATGTGCTTTATTTTATACATTTAAAAATAGAATTCTGAGAAAGGATCCATAGGTTTCACCAGACTGCCAAAGGGGTCCATGACATTAAAAAAAGTGCTAAGAATCCCTGGTGGGGGTCTAACCTGTATGTGAAAAAGCAAGTATTACCTTACATGTACCTTATCATTTGTCTTCCAGTCTTTGCTGGAAGACCTCCAGTGAGGTGAAACCCACCACCTCCTATGATCCTTCTAGCTATAAATTCTATGAACAACTAAATTGTCAGGTTAATTCAATCCAGAAGCTAGGTTTTCTCCCACTTAATTGGTCCATTTTGGGGGACTGAATTGACAGGACCAAATGTATTACTTGGCAGATCTATGTAGAAAGAACCCAAGTTAAATTTTTTAAAAAGTGTATATCCAGCCATTTTCTGTAACTAATTGAGAAGGAGTTTGGAGAATCCGTCTTGTATTTCATTTTTTTCCTTGATGCAAAAACAAAGACAGCATTTTTTAAAAAAGCTTTGAAATCTCTAGATGGGAGGTACTGTGTATGCATAAAGTTCAATATTGTCATTAAAAGAGATGATTATTAAATTTGCAAACTTGTTTCCTGTCATTCGTGCTTAGGTTAAGATGCCAAAGTTTAATACACATAGAAGGCAATAAACCCCCCTCACAAGGTTGTAAGTAATTTATTCTTTTGGTTTGCAGTCTTTATCCTTTGGGCTAACTGTAATTACCACTTCTATATCCTGCCCTAAGCTTAACCTAGAAATCTCTGAGCCTGAGATCTAAGTTTTTGGAGACAGCTTGGGAAGGAATTTTTCACTGCATAAAGACATTTAAGTACCAAGACATAAGGCAAGTGTGGAAAATGTTCTAATAGTTAGACTTTAACAAGCAAGAAAACAGAAAAGATGATAATTACTGGGCTAAGTGAATGAAAGGGGAGCAAGAGAGGCTGCCCGAGGGGAGAAAGGGGGAGGACGATGATGACAAAAATAGCTTTACCTGAAATGGCCTCATTTAAAGAAAAGAATAGAACTGCCTGTTCCTCCCTTCCCTCCTTCAACCAAAAGGGGAAAAAAAAGTCCAACTGCCACCCACCGAGGAGTCAGAGGTAAGGAGTACCTGAATGAATGAGGGTGTGCTTACAGAAAATTTGGCAAATGTTACCTGGCCAACAAAGGATGACACAAAAACCCTGGGGGTCATTGAATTCCCCCAAACGTCTCCTGGGAAAAGCCAGACTTCCCTAGGGACAGGAGAGTCCTTCTGGGGAGGGTGCCACCAGTCAGTTCTCTTAGCAGATTGGAGCAATTGCTTTTCTCTTTTTGAAGCAGTCACTCATCTGATTCTGTTCTACAGCGACATACAGACACAAAAGCCATTTGTTTATGATCCAGACAAACCCTAAGTTTAAACCGGGGAAGTTTGACCCACATTCCTAGGCTAAGGCAGTGAACAGGACTTTTCATTCACACCATATTAATATTGACTGTTTTATTGTAGCCTTGTTATTGTGGCTGCAGAGCCTTTATCGACACCGTTTTTGAGGGGTTTGTAGGTTGACTATAAACATTTGCTTTAGTCTAAATCTTTGTGTGCCAGTTTCCATTCCAGCAGAGAGGAATCCTGCCTGGGTGCAAATGTGTTCTCATACCCAGAAGGAGGCTGTCCCCCCCCACAGTAAATGATTTTCAGGCATTCTATCTAACTACTCGCGTCTTGTGCTTGTGAATAAATGACTTTGAGCAAAAAATGACTTAACCTTCCTGTGTTTATGTGATTCCCTCTGTAAAATGGGAATAATCTTTTTTTTAAGTAGATAATGTATCTAAGGGCTTAGAGCTTCTAGTGTGAAAAGAGCAGAATAATAAGGTAAGAGCATTAGTCTGCTTTTCTTTAGCATTTGGAGATTTACAAAGCAGAAAAACCATTATTCAAGCCATTTGGATGTAGGTGTATTCACCTATCCTTCAAGGGTCACCTCAAATACCACCTAAAGCTGATCTTCATAGTCACTTGTGATGTCTTCTGCATCTCATCTCTTCTCTTAGCACTTTATTTATGATTACACAGTTGTATTTTGATTTGTATTATAATTGTGCACATGACTTAGCATCCCTGTTAGACTTTAAGCTCATTGGGGTACCCTGAGGGCCTTGATCAGCGCACTGCATACTGTAGACACGATAAATGTGTGTGGAACAAATGAGTGCACCTTTACATAAAATATGTTTGCTTGGTGTATGTTTTTACTGAACCATATTTAAATGTAGCGGAGGAGCTGTTTTTTCTTTGTTTTTGTTTTTGGATCACATTTGTGATTTTATCACAGATGAAATGGATGTGGGATGTGGGATGTGTGTAGGATATTTTCTATAAAGAACTTTTATTATGTAGGTTAGCTCCTCCTCTGCAATTTATAATCTTTGAGATCAAGAGAGATCATGAATGTAAGGTGTTTTGCAAACCTAAAAAAAACTACATAAATGCTAGCCATTATGGTCACACAGCTAGTAGGTAACAGAGTCAGATTTGGAACTCAGATCTACTTGACTCTTAAGCTGCTCTCTATTCATTATACTAGGGCTGTCCAACCTTAGGTTGTCTTAGGGCCCAGTTAAAATAAAATAATTATTTGAGGGTCACACTCAGAATGAAAAATACAGTATATTAATAGAAAGTGGGGGAACGGACATCATCAATACAACAGGCGAAGGCATGAAGCACGAAAGCAAACATAAAACAACAAAGCAATAACACAACAGTATAAAGGTAGGTGCATACTAACTAGTCTGCATTGTATAGAAGGAACACATCCCACGGATTGAAAATTCCATGCGATATGTTCCATCCATAATACTGCTTAAGAACACCAAAGAAAATTACCATCAATGAGATTATTTATTAGTGATGGAATTAAAAAATCTAATACGTATTCCATGCAAATTATTATTTTATTTTTTCACTCCTGAAAATTAAAACCCACAGGCAGGTTGCATAAAATCACACTGTGGGCCAGATTTTGGACAGCCCTGCACTATGCTATAGATCAACTCTCATACAAAATAACTATAGATTGTTTTGTTTTTTATAAGAACTCTTTTGCAGGAAAAAAAATCAATTGTGCAAATATTCATAAATTTTATATTTTGTAAGTTTGCATTTTTCAAATGATCAGGTTTTCATAAAGCAGAGAAACTCCAAGTTAATCCCTGTACCCCTCCATGGCTCTGGAAGGCAGCAAGCAATCAGTGTAGTGATGGGCTAACTGCTTATTCATTTGGATGAACTGAGCTCTCCAGAATTCCAGATCTGGAGGATAAGCTTTTGTGCTGTATAGAGGCCTTTTCCCTAATGAAAATTCTCATGGCTTTCTAGGTGAATGGGTGTCATCTGGATTAATGGTGGAGTCATTAGAGTTTATTGGATAATTAATAAGTGCTAAGGGAAAAAATCGCCCCAGTGCATATTTACATGTTCTTGTATTTACAGGATGGGAGGGTAAACCAAATATGAAAAGATCCTTTGGGTCTGAAGTAGCAAACTTGCAACTAGGCCTGTGGAGGTCCCACTCTGACTACTTGTCTGGATAATGAAATGACAAGGCTACTGAGGTCTTGTGTAAACACTCATTCCCTAACACATATTTTTGGCTTGTCTCAGTATCATATCAGAAAATCCCTCAAAAAAGCCACTACACAGGTGTAGCTATAACTTAATAAGATTTTTAGAATGTCATATGAATAAAGGAAGGAGGGTCAGATTCTACCAAAGGTTGGCCTTAGAGTAGGAAGACCTGGGTCAAGCCCTGCCTCTCTTCATGGCCGTAGGTTATATGGCCCTTAACACCCTCTTTGTTCCTCAGGCAACTTTCTAAAACCATAAATTACAGAAGAGTTGCAGATTGGCATTGGTAGCAAATGAAGGGAGGTTGCTCCACTGATGAAATTATATGATTGGAACCAGCTGTCTTTTCCCTTGCTTCCTCCCTGTGCCCCTCTCCCCCACAATGAATGGCAAATAAGCTTTGTTAGCAGTCCTATTACTTTTTTGACATTATCTTTTAAAAACACAGAGCACCTTTCTTCAGAGAGACTCAGAATACTTTATGAGTGATTTACATTTTCAGGCTAATCTTTACAAGACCTATGTGATAGATGGCTGACAGTGGGTTCCACACCGAAGAAGAGAAAATCAGTCTAGAAAGCTTAAGGCATTTGCTCAAGTTTGCACACTGAAGGTAGCATAATTTGGGTCTTCTTCCTTCTAATGGGATCCACTAGATCATTAAGCTTTATAGTTGAGCCTGAGCACATTTAATCCATTGTTTTTCAAACTGCAAGGATGGTCCCCAGTAGCCCTAAGAAGTTGTTTCAAGGTGATGGTAGTGGCAGTGAACTGCGGGATGTATGAATGAATTGGTCTCTGCCATCACCTGTATCTCTTATGTCCTCCCTTAAAAAGAATTACAGGTTTTCTGTTTTTTTTTTTTTTTCCTGGAGTGATTCAATTTATTCATTCAGTTGAGTATAAATGTTAAGTGCCTCCTATGTGCCAGGTACTGTTCTAAGAACCAGGGATAGAAAAAGAGGTAAGATAGTTCTTGCCCTCAAGGAAATGTTTATTGAGGACCTATTTTATGAGAGTCACTATGCTAGAAATTAGAGCCACAAAGACAAAAATAAAATAATTCCTTTCTTCAAGGACATTCCATTCCACTGGGGGATATAGCACATGCACAAGTAAGTAAATACGCATGTACACAAAGCAAGACAAAGCAATTTCATTATGGAGAGAGTGCTAATAACTGGAGGTGAGGTAGGGAATCAGGAAGAGCCTCCTACAAGAGGGGGCACCAAGCTGAACTTTGAAGTAAACCCAGTATTCTTCAAGGTAAAGGTAAGGAGGGAGTGCATTCCAGCCATGGTTGATGACTTGTACTGAGGTATAGAGGTGAAAGATGGCTTTAGAGATAGAGAGTGTGGGGTACCTGGGATATTATGAAAAATCTCAAGAGAAATAAAGACTGAAATGTTGGAGAAAGACCATCTTAGCAGAAGGACAGCTAGGTGGCATAGTGGATAGAGTGCTGGGTCTGGAGTCAGGAAGACTCGTCTTCCTGAGTTCAAATACAGCCAGAGACACTAGCTGTGTCTGTGCAAGTCACTTCGCCTTGTTTGTCTCAGTTTCCTCATCTGTAAAATGAGCTGGAGAAGCAAATGGCAAACCACTACAGTATCTTTGCCAAGTAAACCCCAAATGGGGTCATGAAGAGTCAGACAGGATTGAAATCACTGAACACCAACAAATATTGGTTTATCTTCACCTCATATGGTGAGGGCTGGAAGGAATTGGGGTTGGGGAAGGTTAAAAAACAAGGACTGCAGGAATTTCTGTGCATTTTGACCTTCGTTAGCATGGAAAGCATATAGGAAATAATCCACAAATCAGCACCTATTATTTTCTGTCAGTAGCTTGTGCAGTCCTTGCCGCTGAAAGTCTGCATTATACTAGGTCACTTGGTCCTTAGTGTTCCTTGTACTATCACCATTAATGCTTTTTTTTTTTTACCCACCAGCTACTAGAAGCATTTTCAAATGCAGAATGATTGTCTTCATTTTACAAAGGTTCACATCATATTATTGTGGATGGTCTTGTAGGCTTTTCAAGTGCCTAAATGTATAATATAATAAATTAATCAAACCTTGCCTTTAAATGTCAGATCTTCAAAATGACTGGGTAGCTGTGGACTTCACATGTCCCCTTAGATTCCTAATATATTTCCTAGGGTTCGTATAGCACAATTCGTATTAAAGCTAAACTTAATTGGAGTCACATCATCTCAGTACAGAACAATTCTGACAGAATTGCTGACCCCCTTGTCCGGCCGTTAGAGCAAGACTCCTTTTATTCTATTCATTCCTAGTGCTTTTCTAGTTGATGCAGAAAGTAAAGTCCTGCCAAAAAAAAAAAAGCAACACTAAAACCCTTAACAAGGTAATGCAATTAACATCATATTTGAAGAATGATGAGTATTTGAGAAAATGCCATGAGACTCTATGGCAAATACAAAATGTTTTAAAACCATTAGCAATCTCATATTGATTACTACATTTCACTTGGTAACTAAATGGTAGCTCTTGTACTTACTAGGCCCACAGTAATTGCTAAATTAATCAATCATATTGTTATCAAATGAAGTAATATGAGAAAAGAGATTTATATACCTAAAAAGACTCCTAAAGGCCAATAATTCTTCTTTAAAATGAATGGAGAAATAAGCCTCAAAGTTTTGAGGATTAAGGAGTCCACATTTAAGAACAGGTAGCTCTCAATTTTTCTATGAGGGGCATGTCTCCGGTGACCTGGGAGCACTTCTACCATTTCAGGACTGAATCTTGAACTGCTGACGATTGTGAGTTAGTGGGGTGTATGTGGCATAGGAAGATCAAGGCTGAGTATAAGAGTGAGATTATCATGGGGTTAATGTGTGTCTCTAGCTGAATTCTAAGACCACAAATAAATGAGTTTGTGACTGTGTTTTGTTCATGATTCATACATCTTCATGCACATGGCCTGCTGATTCCCTCTCATGCCCTACCCATAGCAGGAAGTGAGCCTATTCTCCTTAGATCTTTTCAAATATCTTGTTTGTATCTTTCTTATGCATTAATCTTATTAGTGCTTATTCTATATCTGTTGTACTCTGTATTATGGCTTTTTTTACATGCTTTATCTCTTCTATTTATATAAAAGCTCCCTTCCTGAAGGTAGGAATCCTATCATTTATTTTTGCATCTCTTTTAATGTCTGCTACGTAACATTTTTTACTGTTTTTTTTTCCAGACCTGTGCTTTTGTGATGATAGGGAGCTCCCAATGAGTGAACCTTCTCTACTAATCTACTTTAGGAACAGCTCTGCAATTAGTTTACAATCTTAGAGAGTTGTGTGAGGTATTAACTGATATTTGACTGGGGTCAAACAGTCAGTGTGTGTCAGAAGAAGAATACAAACCCAGGTTATTCTGACTTTGAGGCCAGCTTTCTATCCATTGAGAGTCATCATGGTGGGTTTTCAAAAAAAAAAAATGTAGGGGGCGGAGCCAGAAAGCCTGGACTTGCGTGAGCTCCCTGCCAGGCTCTGAACAAATTCTAGAACTGCAGAACCCACAAAATAGCAGAGGGAAGCAGGACTCCAGCCCAGGACAACCTGGATGGTTGCTGGGTGAGGTCAATCGTGCACGGAGCTGGGAGTGGAGGGGAGCAGAGCCCAGCGTGAGCGGCAGCAGGACCAACCAGACCAGGAACCAGGTGGAACGGACCCTAGTGCTCTGAATCAGGGAGCTGTGGCAATTACCAGACTTCTCAACCCTCAAACACCAAAGACAACAGAGAAGGTTAGTGGGAAAAGCTGCAGGTGACAGAGTGGAGGGAGTTTGAGGTTCAGCTACCACCGTGGGGGCAGCGGGGGAAGTGAAGCTATAGAACTACAGCTGCAGTTCCTTCTGGCCCCAGGCCCACCTGGTGGGAGGAATTAAGTGGCAGATCAGAGCAGGAGTGCAGAGCCTGCTGAAGATCTAAGTCCAGTTCGGGTTGGGGGTTCTTGGGGAAGGAGGAGTGCTGGTGTGGCAGAGCTGGCTGTATAGAAATAACTCTGAAAACAACAGCACATCCCTCCAAGCTTGGAACAAAGTACTCTTTACAAGCAGTCATACCCTGACAAAAAACTCAAGGGTCAAGTAAGTTGGTTGGGAACATGGCCAGGCAGTGAAAATGCACTCAGATTCAGTCTCAGACTTTGGAATCTTTCCTTGGTGACAAAGAAGACCAAAATATACAGCCAGAAGATGTCAACAAAGTCAAAGAGCCTACATCAAAAGCCTCCAAGAAAAACATGAACTGGTCTCAGGCCATGGAAGAGCTCAAAAAGGATTTGGAAAAGCAAGTTAGAGAAGTAGAGGAAAAATTGGGAAGAGAAATGAGAATGATATGAGAAAACTATGAAAAACAAGTCAATGACTTGCTAAGGGAGAACCAAAAAAATACTGAAAAAAATACTGAAGAAAACAAAACCTTAAAAAATAGACTAACCCAAATGGCAAAAGAGATCCAAAAAGCCAATGAGGAGAAGAATGCCTTGAAAGGCAGAATTAGCCAAATGGAAAAGGAGGTCCAAAAGACAACTGAAGAAAATACTACCTTAAAAGTGAGATTGGAGCAAGTGGAAGTTAGTGACTTGATGAGAAATCAAGATATTATAAAACAGAACCAAAGGAATGAAAAAGTGGAAGACAAGGTGAAATATCTCATTGGAAAAACCACTGACCTGGAAAATAGAGCCAGGAGAGATAATTGAAAAATTATTGGACTACCTGAAAGCCATGATCAAAAAAAGAGCCTAGATATCATTTTTCAAGAAATTATCAAGGAGAACTGCCATGATATTCTAGAGCCAAAGGGTAAAATGGAAATTGAAAGAATCCACAGATCGCCGCCTGAAAAAGATCCCAAAAAGAAAACTTCTGGGAATATTGTTGCCAAATTCCAGAGCTCCCAGGTCAAGGAGAAAATATTGCAAGCAGCCACAAAGAAACAATTTGAGTATTGTGGAAATACAATCAGAATAATCCAAGATCTAGCAGCTTCCACATTAAGGGATCAAAGGGCTTGGAATACGATATTCCGGAGGTCAATGGAGCTAGGCTTAAAACCAAGAATCACCTACCCAGCAAAACTGAGTATCATACTCCAAGGCAAAATATGGATTTTCAATAAAATAGAGGACTTTTAAGCTTTCTCAGTGAAAAGCCCAGAGCTGAATAGAAAATTTGACTTTCAAACACAAGAATCAAGAGAAGCATGGAAAGGTAAACAAGAAAGAGAAATTGCAAGGGACTTACTAAAGTTGAACTGTTTTGTTTATGATGTGTATGACTCATGAGACCTCAGTATCAGGGTAGCTGAAGGGAATATGCGTGTGTGTGTGTGTGTGTGTGTGTGTGTTTGTGTGTATGTATAGACAGAGGGCACAGGGTGAGTTGAATTTGAAGGGATGATATCTAAAAAAAAATCAAATTAAGGGATGAGAGAGGAACATATTGAGAGAGGGAGAAAGGAAAAGATAGAATGGGGTAAATTATCTCACATAAAAGTGGCAAGAAAAAGCAGTTCTGTAGGAAGGGAAGAGGTGGCAGGTGAGGGGGAATGAGTGAATCTTGCTGTCATTGGATTTGACCTGAGGAGGGAATACCATACACACTCAATTGGGTATCTTACCCCACAAGAAAGAAGGAGGAAGAAGATAAAAGGGGGGATGATAGAAGGCAGGGCAGATGGGGGAGGAGGTAATCAAAATCAAACACTTTCGAAAAGGGCCAAGGTCAGGGGAGAAAATTCAATAAAGGGGGATAGGCTATGATGGAGCAAAATATAGTTAGTCTTTCACAACATGAGTATTGTGGAAGGGTTTTACATAATGATATGCATGTGGCCTATGTTGAATTGCTTGCCCTCTTAGGGAGGGAGGGTGGATGGGGAGGGAAGAGGGGAGAGAATTTGGAACTCAAAGTTTTAAAAACAGATGTTCAAAAACAAAAAAAAAGTTTTTGCATGTAACTAGGAAATAAGATACATAGGCAATGGGGCGTAGGAATTTATCTTGCCCTACAAGAAAGGGAGGGAAAAAGGGATGGGAGGGGTATGGGGCAACAAAAGGGAGGGCTGACTGGGGAATGGGGCAACCAGAATATACTCCATCTTGGAGTGGGCAGGAGGGTAGAAATGGGGAGAGAATTCGTAACTCAAACTCTTGTGAAAATCAATGCTGAAAACTAAATATATTAAATAA
This sequence comes from Trichosurus vulpecula, assembly GCF_011100635.1. NCBI lineage: Eukaryota > Metazoa > Chordata > Mammalia > Diprotodontia > Phalangeridae > Trichosurus > Trichosurus vulpecula. Next base: position 177,038,155 of record NC_050573.1, on the reverse strand, counting down.
ATAAAATTTTTTAAAAATTTAAAAAATGTAGTAGGTCTTGATCTTGGTTGAATTGCATTGATCTCCCCATTTATTTGGATATTTTGAAGGATCCATGATTTCATATGATTGAGTATTCTGTCCAGTAATACTCACCATAACGCTTCAGTATCTTTCTATCCTGTGAAGTCTTTGTTCATTCACCTTCCTTCTTCTTCCCACAAATCCTCCATAGAGTAATTACTTAATACATTGAGAGTCTTGATCTCATTTAAAAAAATATACATTGAAATGCCAATTTACCTCCAGAGACAACCATTTCATTCTCAACATATGGCCAATATGCCTCCTTTTCTGTTCATATATATTCAAATTCATGTCATTTATCCTGCTTCCACATAATTTTCTATAATGTGCTGTGGCATGCTGAGGTCCACTATACCTCTGTTTTTTCAAGCTTATAGTCTTAATTCTTCTGAGACCATGGCATTTCTTAATCTGTACCCATAAAGCATCATCGAGAGAAGATTGATGCTAAAGAGTTGAGCTTTTGCAGCAACACTTTGAGAATAGTTGAAATCATTGCACCCTTTCCCAAATATGATCCAGCCCTTGTCGTTTCTATTACTCACATTACCCAGGTTTTGTTCATTATCCACCTACAGCGTTCATTCATATTTAGACTAATTTGAGGGATTGCTTGTCTAGCTTCACTTCATAGTGCATGCAATATGTGTTTTTTGTTGTTGATCAGTCATTTCAGTTGTGTCCTAATCTTTATGATCCCATTTGGGATTTTCTTGGTGAAGATACTGGAGCCATTTCCTTCTCCAGCTTGTTTACAGATGAGGAAACTGGGGCAAACAAGGAGAAGTGACTTGCCCAGGGTCACACAGCTAGTAAGTGTCTGAGGCCAGATTTGAACTCAGAAGATTAAGTCTTCCTGACCTTAGTCCTGTTTTTATATCCACTGCACCGCTTAGCTGCCCTGAGGTTTTCATGTCTTTTACAACAATTATTTTTCACTGGAAAATCTCTGCTCTTGCAAATTTAACTCACAGTAAAGGTTTTTTTTTTTTAATTTTTATTCCATATTTGACAAACCAAGAAAACTAAACATTTCCATATACAATGAGTAAAGAAGATTATATATGGAACTGCAAGTCTATTACTTACTGATTTCTTTAAAATATGTGTATGTATTTATATACACATATACACACACATATATACACATATACACACATCCATACATATACACATAATTCAACACACTACTTTCAAAGCTATACAGCTTATCTGTGTTTCCTGAACTTCCCTTTGCACTCTTCTGTTCTTCAAAAAATGTTGCAGTGACCCTCTTTTTTTCTTTATCACCTTTATTTTTGGTACCACTAGTCTTACTCTACCTCCCAGAATCCCCTCTCTGAGTAAAAAATGACCCAATAATTCATGTAATCCATAGTCAAGAAGAGACAAACACACATTGGCAGTGTCTGAGAATGTATGTCTTATTCTGCCCCTTTGGTCATACTATCATGGATTTATAGCTAGAAGTGACCTCAAGGGCCACTGAGGCCAGCCCCCCTCATTTGACAGATGAAAAAACTGAAGCCCAGTGATTTTAAGTGATTTGCCCGACATCACTGAATCACATAAACCCAGGTCCTTTGACAATAGCATCCATAACCTTTCTCTTACGAGGTGAGTAGCATGCAGAATCATTGGTCCTCATTGATCAGAGTACTTAGGTTTTTCAAACCAACAAAAGTGGTTCAGCAGAAATGGAATCTCCCGTGGAAATGTCCTGTCTTATTCTTAAATTCTTTCAGGCTGCATAAAAAACTAATGCCCCTTTTCACCCAGAACAGGGTTATTAATGGGAAGCTAATTTTAATTTTTCTGAAGTCTTACAATTCCTGATAATGAGGTGATGTTGAAAATAATAATCAATGGGAGGCAAACTTCTCTCCAGTTGTAAAGAGGAAAGGTGGTAGTGGTGGTTAATTTAGAGGCACACACCGAATTTGAGATCTTCCAGTGTTCTGGAATGTCCTGCCTTAGAGAAATGACTGGAAAACTGGGGCAGCTAGGTGGCACAGTGAGTAGAGCACCAGCCCTGGAGTCAGGAAGACCTGAGTTATAATTCGGCCTCAGACACTTGACACATGTACTAGCTGTGTGACCTTGGGCAAGTTACTTAACCCCAATTGCCCTGCCCCCCAAAAAACCCCAAAACAAAACAAAACAAAAAAAACACAAAGAAATTACTAGAAAACAATGGAAGATAACAAAAATGGACCAGAGCCTTTTAGTGAGGAGATACCTCTTCCAGCTATACCACATTTTCTGGAGTTGTGACATCTTAGTTAGAAATAGATAAACAACTCAGATTTAAGTCTTTGATAGACACACAAAAATAAAATAAAATGCAAACCTGTGGACAGTGGGCCCTGATGATGTCTCTTTCCCTGAAATGAAAAACCAGAGCAATGAATGAAGACATTTACTGGACACATTAGTGAGAAATGATAGAATGTTCTGCACTATTCTAGGCTCTCAAAGGGAAAGCCTCTCAAGTATGATGTAACAGGACTAAATATGACCGGAGAGAGATGCAAATGGTGAATGTCAGCCTGGTGTGAATCAAAGGTGATGTGAATCAGATACCCCAAGACTTGCAGGTGGAGTGTGAGATTTAGGCAGAAGAATGCATATAGCCCCAAGGAAACATAGATAGACTATGAGTCCAATTCTTATTTCCCTTACCCCCACTCCACCCCTGGGCCACTGAGCACTTGGGTTAGTTTAAACCTGAGCTGACATAGCTGTGAATCACTCCCTTTTTCTGTTTTCCCCTCTTTCCACCTCCTACTCTGTTCAGCTTTCTGCTTATAAACTATCCTATTGTCTAAGGTGTATGGCTAGGCCAGGGCGACTGGAGGCTGATGATAACACTATGCTCTTTCCCCTCCTGTTGGCCTGTCAGTTCAACTAAATTCAATCCAACAAGCATTTTAAAAGCATATAATATGTGTAGAAGATTGTACTATGCATCGGAAGAGACAAAAAAAATTTAGATCAGACATAAATGATCCTCTTGCTAATGGAGCTAACAGTACAATAGGGAGGTCCTATTCAAGTCCTATCTTCTCTGTGAAGCTCAGCCCACATTGATCTTCCCATTCTTTTCACTCCTATAGCACTTACTGTCTGTACTACCCAATTTGGCATTTTGTCATAGAGTGTTCCTTGACTATTTCTCTGCTAAGCTGAGTGCTCATGGAAGGCAGGGATATTATTTTAGACATCTTTTGTAGCCCCCTTCAGTGCTTAGTACTGTAGTATGGTTGTATAAATTAAGGGGAAAAAAATACTAGTCTGTATTTGTGGGAATGGTGAAGCTGTGCTTACGTCTATTGGCTCTGCAAATCCATTCCAAAAGGCTTCTCCAGACTGGTCAATAATGCTTTATCCATTAGAGGCAGGGCCTTGCAGTGGAAAGAGCGCGTATATAAAGTCAGAAGAACTGGCTTACAGGTTTCTCAGTGTAAAATGAAGGGGTTGGCTTAGGTGATCTAAGATCCCTGTGGTAATAATCATTAGCATGAAAAGAGCTTCACGTTATCAATGTGTAGCATGTTAAGGTTTGCCTAGGTCATCTCATTTGATCCTCACAGAAACTCCTTATTACATCTCCATTGTTCGGGTTTCTTAATCGTAGAATTAATTATATCAGAGTTGTTATTCAAATCCAAATCTCTTCTGACTTTGAGACTCATAGGTCTAAAGCTGAAAGAGACCTAAGAGGCCATGTAGTCCAATTGTCTCATTTTACAGATGAGGTAAATGAGGCACAGGGATGTTAAATGATTTGCCCAAAGTCTCACAGGTTAGAGGCAGGATTTGAGTCTGGGTTCTTTGATTGCAAATTCAGTGTGCTTTCCGCTATGGGCTACGCTCTATCCAGTGTTGTTCCTACTACTGTCTCTCATGTGACTTGAATTCACTGTGTGTGTGTGTGTGTGTGTGTGTGTGTGTGTGTGTGTGTGTGTGATTCCATTGGCATGGGAAACTCCCTCTACCAATGCACATTGGCAACTGTTTTCCAACTTAGCCTAAGAGAATTTCCTGGGAGAACTGAAAATTTAAGTGACATCCCAAGGGCCAAATAGCTGGTACATGAGAGGCAGATCTTGAGCTTAGGTATTTCTGAATCCAAAGCTTGTTCTTTCAATATACTATGCCATGGTGCTTCTCAATAAAGGTCTTCTTATCTGCATTTTACAGATAACAAGACTGAGGCTCTGATAGATTTGCCTATAACCACCCAAGCATTGGAGATGGGATTTGAAGCCAGGTCCTTCCTGACTTTAGTTTCAAAGATCTGTGGCATGATACCCCTCCTGACCTGCATTTGGAGCGAGAAGACCTCGATTTGACCCTCATTTCTTCTGTTTACTACTTGTTTGACCTTGGGTAAGGCAATTAACCTCTCTGAGCTTTGATGTCTTCATCCGTAAAATGAGGGAATTGGACAAGGTGATCTCTTAGGTATTTTTCATTTATTAGAGTCTATGGTGTCTTATGATTTTGAAATCTTACTGTACTTATTTCTAAGTGATTTGTAGCTGTCAAAACGAGAGATCATAACCCTTATTTTGGGGAAACTGAAAGTAGGATCTCCTTGGGATCTCTGCCTCAACTAGACAGGTTTCCCTTTGTAGAGATGATATCCCTGCCATATTGTCAGTCAAGCAGAATGGGAAGTTTAAATTGCTCTCTGGGGTTTGTGCTGCTTCAGCAGTCTTTCCTGTCTCATTCAGTTTTCCTTAAGACAGAATGACAGACATTTGTTTGGGGTGAGGTTAGTGGCTATGGAACACATGGAACATTTTTCTCTGTGAGATGTTGGCTGAGATAAAACCCATGACTTTGGCCTGATTTGCACTAGAATTGGGTGGAAAGACTACTAAAAACTTTAATACTGTACTGTGTACTCCAGAAAATATCTTGCCTCTTGCCTTAGTGTTTAGGGCCAGGGAGCAGACCTGTGATTTCACTGGCATAGAGAACTCTCTCAACCAATGCCAGTTGGTCCCTTGTTTTCACCTTTATAGTCTTAGAGGGTTTACCTAGATTAAGCAACTTGCCCAGAGTATGTAGTCATTACGGGGAAAGGGGAAGGGGGACTTGAACTCAGGTCTTTCTGACTTTAAGGTAGGCTCTCTATGTATTAACTTAAAATTTTTTTTTCTAAAGAGATACTTTTGCAGAACAAATAATTGGTTGCTTGTGGAAATCATCACTTTTAAATGAAGTATTTTGTAAATTTTTATTTTTCAAAATGCTGATTAAAATAAATCCTATCAGATAGCCAGTCTTCCTCCTATCCCTCCCCTACCCCCCCCCCCCCCAAAAACCAAACAAAAGCTAATCTTATGTATACTTTCTAGATGCAAAATGGCAGCCTGAAAACAGTAATGATACTTTTTTGGGTGTAAAAAAACATAAAAAAGTTTTGGCTTTAATAAAATTATTTCTGGCTCTCAAACTGAATTTTTTGGCCTCCAGAACTTTAGGCATACTCTATAGTCAACTGTAATTATAGCCTGAGTCTTTGTTTATAGAATCATAGAAGCTAAGAGTTGGACCTCAGGGATTATCCAGTTCAATCTTTCCATGAGCTAGAATCCCTCATCACCTACCTGTCACCCATTCTCTGGCTGAAGATCTTTCATAAGGGAGCTTGACACACATGGAAGTAACCCAAGCCACTTTTGTTAGAGCATGCCAAATTGCTTCTGCAAAGCCTCATGTTGTTGTGATCCTCATTTTACCCAGGCTGGAATGCAGGTCTCACTACTAATTGTCATGGGAACTTTCCATCCTGATCTGGTTCACCCTTCCTTAAGCAACTTTGTGCTCCTTACTGGGGTCTCACTGTATTGCTGAGAACTTAGTGTGGACTTCCGATCCACGCAAACCACTGCTGCTTGGATCTCCAGAACGGAAGACATCCGGCGAGGTTAACCTCCAATTAGGCATATGTGCTACCACGTTTAGCTCATGTTATTTTTCCGCAGTACTCTCTGATCCCATTTTCTCTTTGCCCTCTGAACAACAAGAGTGTTGCTAAGTAGCTTCCACCTGGTGGGGCAAAGAAGGGTGACCCTACTGAATTGTGAGAGGCTTCTAAGACTGGGAAGCAGCAAGCATCCCTTGCTGAGCAGTAAAAGCAACAATTAAACCACTGATGGATCCAAGGATGGACAGAGAAGAGTGTGTGTGGGAGGAGTCTGGTGGGGAGATACTATTTGAGAATAAACACCATGAAACATAAGGAAATAAAAAGGTAGAATTGCAACCATTCCCAGGACATCTAAGCAAAAGTTAATTATAACTGATAACTTCAGCTAGTCAGTCATCAAATATTTATTAAGCTCTTTCTATGTGCCAAGTTCTGGAGATACGAAGAAAGGAAAAACAATCTATGCCTTCAAGGAGCTTACATTCTAATGGGGGAAACAGCATGCAAACAGCTATTTACATGCAAGATATATACATTGTAAATCTCAGAGGGTAGGCGCTAGCAGTGGTGGTGGTGTTGGGGGACAGAGTACCCAGGAAGGTCAGTTACAAAGGTTGGAATTTGAGATAATGCAGCAATTCCTAAAGATGCCATTGCATATTATATGTTACATTAAGGTAGGTGAACTCAGAGTTTTTAGCTAGTAATATCATAGCATTTTCTTGAGCTTCTGTTTATGTGTTTGCCTACGTTCTCCAAACAGGCTGTACAGCATAAATTAGCTGGATGAAAAAGCTTACTGTTTGCCCTTGAATGTATTCACAGTTTTTCGTTTCCTAGATGAATTCTCTGGGCCTCAGGGCCAGCCAAAGACCTCTGTAGGGCATTTTGTTCCAAGGAGAGTGACTTGGTTGGAACTGAGCCTTCTTGGTTTATGAGAAAATGTCATGATACTGTCCCAGATGTCCTGGACAACATGGAATGTTAGTATAATGATGAAAAGAAAGGATATTCTACTTTCTCCTCCCCTCTCTCCTACTTTCTGTCTGGGGCTAAATTGTAGTCATTTGAAACCCAGTGTGGCTGGGTCACTGATATGAGGGAAGGTTGGGAAGCCTCTATAGGTAACTCATGTAAATTACAGTTTTCAGTTTTTTGAGGTTTTTTTTTAACCATAATTGGGAAATTGAAACCAATTTAGGGAAAAAAACAGGAAGCACACACATACATAAAATACACACACACACACACATATTTTGCGAAAGTTGCATTCATTCCTTTAAAAAGGTACTAGTGTGGTCTCATAAACTGAACTTAATTTGAAAATTCTTTCTACATCTAATGAATCAAGACCAGTAAGTGCTAACTAGGGGAAAATCCCCATGGGGGAGCTTTAAAGGTTTGTAAAGTTCATTACATATATTATCTTATTCAATCCTCACAATAATCCTGTGAGTGATTATTAGGAATAATTAATATTATCAATATTATCCCCATTTTACAGATGAGGAAACTGAGGCTGAGAAGGATTGAATGACTTACCCAAGTTCATTTATCAATCAAGTTTCTGAGGTAGAATTCACAGCCTGGCCTTCTTGACTTATAGCTCTAGCATTTGAGGATCGTTTCCCTATACTGCCCCTTAGAATGAGTGAGGTGAAAAAGCACTTGCTAGCTAGGTCTTCTCCAAGTACTCACTGTATGAGCTTGGTGGCAAGAGTCCTGCTTCAGTGAGCAGTAACTCTCAAGAGCCCAGGCTCATACTGGACCAGGTTAAGAAAGGAGGTTTTGTCCCATTCACGGGGAAGTTTAGATTTTCCTGTAGCTATACTCTGCCTCATGCACAGATCTAGTCATGTCATGCCTTTGCTCAAAAATCTTCAGCGGCTCATCATTGCCTACAGAGCAAGGTTTAAACTCTTTCCCCTGAATTGCACGGTAATCTATAATCTGTCACAACCCTATCATTCTGCCCTGTTTTATAAAAGTGCTTTACCTCCATGTTTTCTGAGTTAGTCAATTTGGACTACTTTCTATCCACCAAACATACCTTGAACTCTCCCACTTCTTTTCCTTATTCCTGGAATGTTCTTATTTCCTTCTTGGTCTGTTTAATTCTTAATTTATCTATAAAGCCCGACTCAAATGATACTTTATCCATGAAGCCTTCACTGGTACCTCCTCCCACCAAATCACTAAGAACCTTTACCACCTCGAACCCTACCTAGCAATTTGTTTTGCACCTCCCTAATGTAATATAATTACTTTACGTTGTTCTCTCTTATAGTTATCTAGTGGCTGTGTCCTATCCCTTTAGTAGATTGTAAACAGGACCAAGCTTTATTAAATCTGTGTAATTCCTCCAGTGTTTAACACAGTAAGTACTTACTGAGTGTTGGACTGAATTTGTTGAATGTGAACTATGGAAATTGTTCCTAGATATGGCTCAGCAAATAATTAGCCAAACTGTAAATGCTGAATGTGTGCCTATTATATACCTAGCATTGTGCTATGTGTTATTAAACTCAATTTCCTTCTATGAAAAGTTGAGGGGATTGGATTAGACCAGGGGTGGGGAACTTGCGGCCTCGAGGCCAGACGTGGCCTTCTAGGTCCTTGGGTGCAGCCTTTTGACTGAGTCCCAAGTTTGGGTTCAGTCAAAGGGCTGCACTTGAGGACCTAGAGGTCTACGTGTGGCCTCGAGGCTACAGGTTCCCCACCCCTGAATTAGGCCAAAAAAGAAGTCACGTTTATATGGTGCTTTAAGGTTTACAAAGCTCATTCTTCCCAACAATCCACTGAGGAAAGATGATGTAAACGTTATGTCCATTATATAGCATATGGTTTCCCTCCTCCATACACATCTGGGGCCCCCAGAAAAGGTGCAAAATAATCTATGGGTCTGTATAAACTCCAAAACTGTAATTTACCAGCCCCTACTGATATTACTTTACTTTTACTTTTACTAGTACATCAGAGGACACAATTATTTCAAAGCAAAAGCATTTAATAAATAGCATAGCAAGAAAAGTAGTAATAAAACATTTTCTCCATAACCTGAGGGAACACTTTCCCACATATACACGAATCATTGGCAGGAAGAGAGGGTACACATGGAAAACACCTGTGGAAGGACATACAGGTAGGGGGAAACGTATGACCAGATCACATGAATGAAGGAGTCAGCTTGCTCCTCTGACATTGCAAATTTGCCTGTATCTTCTGATAAAGTCATCAAGATGTTCTCCCTGAGCTCCATGATGGTTTCAAGTAGCATATATTCTCTGGCCTGTGGTGCTCTTCTGGTCTCATGGTAAGCATTACTCCATTGATCTTACAATTACAGAGCTTTTTCTTAACAGTTTTTAGACTATAGCTGGAATCCTCAGCTGAACTGCTGTCTGCTCCTCATAAGGGGAGGAGAGTCTTCCATCTCTCTTTTAGCCTAGAGGTTTAACCTTTAGATCTTTTGGGGAGGGAGACAAGCCTTTTCACTTCTAGTGATCAGATTAGGGAAAAACTTTTAGTATCATTTTCTTCATAAGAAAATGAGTCTGTCAGCTTCTAAAGTCTCAAGATGTTCAAGGCTTTTCTATTTAGAAGGAAAGTCTTTGTCTTTAGGGGTCAAACTCTTTTGAAATACAGAAAATTTAACCAGTAATTTGAATCCACAAACATTTAATCTGTCATTGAATTTACCTTCTCTTGCTCACCAGGAGCAAAGTCTTTGTTTCAAGCCTTTATTTGACCCCAAGTTAGAAAGTCTTCTTTAAACTCCACCAATTCCTGGTTGCCACTCTGCACTCCTTCAAAATCATTTTTTAGGGGCTTCCTTTTTACAAACCACCAAGCACTCCCTGGATTTGAAAACTCAGATTTTCCCTTAAACCCCCTCCCCCATCCTTGAGTCTCCCATACAAATGAGGGAGAGATTGAGGGAGAGATCAAGAGAGAAACAACAACAAACCACTGAGGGAGCTGCCAGAGTGGTTCTTCCACCTAAATCTTTTGTTTCAAATTCTCATTTTTATTTTGTATATGATTAGGAACAGTGTTCCCAGCTTTGGGGTTGTCTTACCCATAGATGCGGAAACTGATTTTCTGAGAAGTTGTTCCTTAATCATGATTACACAGGCATTCAGTCTCTACAGGCAAAATTCAAAACCAGACCTCCCAACCCCGTTCACAGTTCTCTGATCCATATCACAGGCCAGCAAGGAGGGGAAGTGGATAGAGTGCCAGGTATGGAGTCAGGAAGACTCATCTTCCTGAGTCCAAATCTAGCTTCAGACACTTAGGAGCTCTGTGACCTTGGGCAAGTCACTTAATCTTGTTTGCCTCAGTTTCCTCAGCTGTAAAATGAGCTGGAGAAGGAAATGGCAAACCACTCCAATATTTTTGCCAAGAAAACCCCAAATGAGGTCACAAAGAGTCTGACATGACTGAAAAACAGCAATCTATATCATACTCATCTCTAAAAAGCCTATCTAAATCCTAACTCTAAGAAATCCTAAGTGTAGAAATCCTAAGGAACAATCCTAACTCTAAGAAAGTTATAAATCTGGAAGAGTTTATAATCTGGTTAGTAAACTCATGAACTGAAACAAAATGCAATAAAATTCTAAAACAAAAACAACAAAGAAGAGAATAATGAAATCATCTACAAAAGGCCTACTCCCAAATGTTAGTACGGTATAGAAGTGACCTTGGGTTCTTGAGGCTATGCCAGGATAATATAAACTGTGGCAGATTTTATCATTCTGGAAAGACTTGGAATATGGCTCCAGAAACAGACCTAATCTGTTTTCTGTGGACCAATTGAGCTAAATATAGGAGGCACACCACTAGTAGGATGCCCATCTGGGGCTGGAATATTTTTGGCCATAGGGGCTCTTGAAATAAAGGAAAATAAAAAATGGCCCTCAGTCCTATGTGCTCTAGTTCCACTTCTCTATTAATGATGACAAGAGTAATGGAAAAACAGGGGCAGAGAATATTGAGAATCACAATTTTTACATTGACCACAAACTTTAATTTGACTATTTTAATCTAAATGTAAGAACCTTGTCCAGTGATCAATGAATGGATAAATTGATGGAGGAGCCACATCATAGCAGTCTTCTTGCCGTTCTTGCTAAAAACAAAATAATAAAGATGGGAACGGTATCTAAATAGACGAGTGGCTCACAGATACCCTTTGGAGAAACAAAGAAAGGAATTAATGAAATTAGTTTTCTCATATTCCCCAAAGCTACAAAAATATAATTTCATGTTCATCAGTTATTGTAGTACTAAGATAAGTGTCCGCAAAAACACTTTTCCCTAAGTGTTTGTAAAAACACGTGAAAATAAGTGCAGCTTATGCATTAACATTGATTTCTGAGGATAAACTGGGAGCAAAATTCTTTCAAAAATTGGTAAGATCCTCCAAGTCAAATATATACTTGGTGACTTCAATGCAAAGGTGGGAAAAGAAGAGGATGGGGAGAAGTATTTTGAAAAGTATGGCTCAGGAGAAAAAAATGGGAAAGTCTAAAAACTTGTAGACTGCCAGAAGCCCATGCCTCTATATTATGTTTATATTATAAACAAAACAAAACAAAACAAAACAAACCAGTAGATGCCAGATATGGTGAGCACCAAATGTCATCACAAAAAGAGATGGAACTGACTACATTTTAACATAGCAGAAAAAAGCCTTATTGATGTGGGCATTATCCTCTAGTTAGTTGTCTGTTCACAGTCGGATTTGTCAGTGCTAAGATAAACAAGAAGGAAGCAAGTTAAACACAAGGTGTACAGTTAAGATTTAACTTCAAATCATTTCAATAAATTATTGAAATAAAAATGGGAAATGAACAACAGAAATGATATCAACATCGATTATAATGATTTCAAGCAGAAGTTAAAGCAATGTAAAGAAAGAGAACAAAAGATCCTCCATAAAGGAGACCCTGAGGTACAAAAGGAAACAGCCTGGCAATGGATTGACTGAGGAGTCGAGATACCTGGACCAGACAGACAAGGGAAATGATTCTGTCCACTGGCAATGCCACATTCAGAAATGAACCTGGTGTGATAAATGCTCTATTGGAACTACTTTGAATTTGAGCCAATTGTCCCTAGGGACTGAGGTTGTATAGGGGAGAGTGTGAGACCTGGGTATTGAGGAAAAAATGTTTGAACTTCTGGCTATATAGTCTCAGCAAATATCCTTTTGTAAACGCCAATTGCTGTTGGTTAAATGAATACTGAGGTGACAATAAATAGTGATTGATATCAGGGAGAGCAAGAATGGGAGCTTGAGATCAAAATGTTAAGAGTAACAGGCTCCCAACCTCATGAGGTAGCCTGAGAGACCTGAGGGGAATTGGTAGTCTCGTTGTGAAGATCTTATTTACAAGTGAGAGCTTGAGTTGAGATGAGGACCCCAGAATCTCTCTCTCTCTCATATATTCTGGGGCCCATATATATATTTGTATACACACACACACATATATGACTGTATCTCTGAGATGCTAAATTACAGAGCAGGTACTCGTCTGCATTGGTAGAATAACTTCTGTCACCAGGAGTTTCTTCCATTTATGAAATCTCAGGTTAGAACTATTTATTTCATGGGGATGTGAATATGATTAGTGAGAGGTTGTCTGATCTCAGGAAAAGGTGATATCTATGTAAATCCAAGGTGTCAGATTTGTAACTCTTACAAGGGGTTATTCATTTGTATGCTCTGTGGGGAAATCCCCTGAACACTTCTGAGAACTATGCTCACCATTGTGGTGGTAAAAACACATATCTCTCAACAGGTGAGGATTAAAACCAGGTACTGACAGTGGTTCACCCTTCCAGTGTGGGTGGGGACTTTCTGCAGAGAACTAGGTTATAAAGTCATGTTGTAGTATTGTGTAGGTGAGTCCATCACTCTGTCAGCAGCACCTGGAGGTGGGGGAAGTAGGATTAGAAGTAAAGAACAGACTAAAATCAGTTGGCAGTTCATTGTTTCCTTGGTTGCTTCAACCACCCCTTCTCTAGCCATCTATTCCCTCTTGCGGAAGTGCTCTGAATACAGAGGCAGGATTTTGAACTTGTCATTAGCGCTCTCTTCCTCCAAGTACCTTATATTTACTCCTCCTTGTCCGTGCTGTATCTGCCTTGTAGGACGTAAGCCCCTTGGAGATGTTTTTCATTTTGTCTTTATATCTCCAATACCAAGCCCAGGATTTGGCATGCAGTAGGTGTTTAACAAATACTTCTTGGATTGGAGAGAGCTACTACAATATTCAGGACTGGAGCAATGACTAGTTCACGTTCGTGCTTGTGACTAGAGTCAGATAGATTTCCCTCGATACCTGGTCTTTAGGCAGAGTTTACAGCTGATTCTTCTCTCTCTCCCTACCCTCTTCAAAGTTTAAAAATTATAAAACCCCACAGGTCACTTGGGCAACTGCTAGGCTGTCATCTCTGGTTTAATGCTGCTCCTGCCCTGACAGATTTGAATGTTTTATCATATTGCTGCTCTCACACGGAGTTACATCGTTTGTCTTTTCAAATCAGAACATTCTGCCTTGTGCATTTACTTCTCTCATCTTGGGGGCCACATATACTCCTATGCTTCTAAACTCATGGCTTTAGATCAGGCCATGAAAGAAAATAACTTTGGGAAGCACCAAATGATCTCTTTAAATTCAACAAGAAAAGACAGGTCCCATTGAAGTCATACAAGCTGACATGGGACTCCATTTCTGATCTTAACTTTCTGTGTCTCTTACCGCCCTCCCCCCACCCCCTCTGGAAGAGATGAATTTAACCAGGGAGGGTATGGAAATTCATTTTGCTGCCAGAGTCTTGTAATTCTTCAGATGCCCCTAATGCTTAAATATGCTAGGATGCCAGAAAGACCCCTAATGCTAGGAGAGTATTATGCAGTTAAGATCTTTTAGGAAGGAGGGAAAGAAGTTGATTTATCCTTTTCAGAGTCTTTTCCCTTCATTCTCATTCTCCTTGTCTCCTGCCCTGTCCCTTTCTTTCTTTCTCTTCCTTCCTTCTTTCTTTCTTTCTTTCTTTCTTTCTTTCTTTCTTTCTTTCTTTCTTTCTTTCTTTCTTTCTTTCTTTCTTTCTTTCTTTCTTCCTTCCTTCCTTCCTTCCTTCCTTCCTTCCTTCCTTCCTTTCTCAACTTAAGCAGATATCTGCTGAACTCATTCATGACTTTGGCTTTAGCAGCCTACTCCAATAACTTATCTCATCTGCTTATTCTTTTTATTGTGAAATCATTTGGTACAACTTCCCTCCCTATCTCCAGTTTCCTGAGTTTTAACGTGTGTGTGTGTGTGTGTGTGTATTTAAACTTGGGGTGTGAAACTGCCTGGGAAGCTGGGTCAGACGTAGGCCCTGACCAAGAGCTGTCTTCTACACCCTTAATAACCTTGGTCTTCAAACGGCTCCTTTTCTTTCTGAATATTAGCTCTAGTTGCAGCAGCTGGAGATGACTTGGCCCGTAGCTCCGGTTTTCATGTCTTGTACTGCTTCTTGCCTGATAAAACACACCTTCCCTCTTAAGGTTGATGCTGCCCATATGGCAGCAGAAGGAAATATGAGCATTTTTAAAGTGCCTACTCTGTGCCAGGCACTTGGCTAATGCTGGGGATATAAAGACTAAAATAGTCCCTGTCTTTAGGGAGCTCACAAAGAGGGGAAACATGCAAACAACCATGTACAAACAATGATCTCCCTCCTGATCTCCAGCTCAGAATCTCCGGCTTCCTTCAAGACTCATTTCAAATCCCACCTTTATTTAGCAGGATGCCTTTCCTGGTCCTCTCCTCCTCCTCCCCCAAATTACTAGAGCCTTCCCCTCTAAGGTGTACCTTCCACCTACGTTTTACATATCTTATACATACCTCTTTATTTACGTGTTGTTCCCTGCATTAGCTTTCAAGCTTATTGAGGATAATAACTCTTTTTGCCTTTCTTTTTATACCTAGCAATAGCATAATACCTGACACATAAAAGTGCTTAATAAATATTTGTCGACTGCAATAAACAAAGATTAAATGAATAAATAAGCAAATTAATTAATAAAAACTTTTGAAATCTCCCATCAACCCTCTGTGTCAGGTTTGTGATCTTTACCACCAAACTCCTCCTCTTTTTCTCTCTCCACTGATCCTCATCCCTTTCTGGTTCTAGACTTCCTCACATGAGTATATCATCACCATCATCTTTTTCTTCTTCTCCTCCTCTTCCCCTCCTCCTCCTCCTCCTTCCTCTCTTTCCTCTTCCTCTTCTTCTCCTTCTCCTTCTTCCTCTCCTCCTCCTCCTCCTTCTTTCAACTTGAATTTTAATGAAAACAGTTGATACAACAGAATGGAGGTCTTTATCGGGGCAAGTAAGCTGTAACTCGGGGTGCCACACAGCAAGTGCTAGGATTCCCTGAGTATACCTTCTTAATATACAATACTAGTAGGCCTCCTCCTGTGTTTTTAAATAGGGAACCATATTCCAGCCATGGGTTTCATCCCACTTGGTCTCAGTGATTCCAGGCATGGGAATGTAGATATCTGCTGGAGCTGAAACTCTGAAAAGAGCAGAACAAGTAACAATTGTTTTTTAAAAAACCTCTGTAGCAGTGATCACAGCCAGTCAGAAAGGTTTCCTGAAGGTCATGCGAAATTAATCTTATTTCTTTTTTTTTTTTAAATAGGCTTGTTGTCCTGGTAGATCAAGGAAATGCTTCTGATATTGTTTACCTAGATTTCCATAAAGCCTCTGACAAAGTCCCTCATACTATTCTTGTGGACAGTAGTACAATTCAGCGGATTAAGACATGATCAAGTGGTTAGATCTAATAACATCTTAGAAGGAAGCCTGTAAAGGAGTTCCTCATGATCTGAGCTTGGCTTTATGCTTTTATCAATGACTTGGATGAAGGCATATATCAAATGTGCAGATGACACAAACCAAGGAGGGAATAGCTAACCAACTCTATGATTGAAAAAGGGATCCATAGTAGTAAACAGGAGAAGTAGGTTTTGAACACAAGACTTCTTACTCAAGGGCCAATGTTCTTCTTACTTCACCACAGTACCTCCCATACATGACAGCAGTTCCTCTGAAAAGAGATCTGAGGGTTTTTGTCAATTTCAAATTCAATATAACTCTGGGGTTGTATTTTACCTTCTCCACAAGACTGCTTTCCCCAGGGGAACTCAGTTCCAATGTGTGAGTACAGGGAACAATGAGAGAAACATCCTTTTTTGCAGATGGTATAGTTAGAATGACAGATGGGAGACTTGAGAGAGCTGAATGTTAAATTTTCAGTGTGAGCACTTGTATCTTAGAATTGGCAAATGCTACAAATCAGGGTTTGATTTATTATTTTGTTCATGATCTACGTAGAAAATGTTAACAATGCATATTTAGACAAAAAGTATGTCTTGTGTACATTTTTTCCCTACAGAGAGCCTGTTGTTAAACATTTTCCAATACACTGTTTGACAAATTGAATTGGATGAGGATAAGACAAGATTCTAGAGGCTGAGCTATTTGTGCTTTCTCCTTTAGTCATTGGGGAGCTATTGGAAGTTTCTTAGCAATGCCATGACATGATGGAATTTCCAATAGAATGTAAGGTCCTTGAAGGTGAGGATGGTCTTTTGTTTTTTGTCTTTGTATCCCCAGTACCTAGGACAGTACCTTGACCACAGTAGACACTTAATAAATGCTTGTTGAATCAACTTGTTTGCTGAAATCTGTGCTTCCCCAAATTTAAAGAAGTCACATTCTTGGTAATCTCATGCCCTTAAGTGTCTAGTATTGCTTGAGATACTACAAGGCTACTTTATATATAAAGGCTGTCCAAGCAACCCCTGCATTACAAAAGGTCAAGACCTATTTTCCTCTCAACAACTGCTTATTTTGCAATAACAGGAGAGTGGATGCTTTTCCTGTAATTTTTGCTTGGGGGCCTCAAATGTAAACTTTTGTCATTGACAATAGGCCACACAGCATGGCTTCTGCCTTCTAGGAGATCACACTCTCAGATATTTGAGACTTTTTTCACCTCTGCCTTTCAGGAAAAGTATGATTGGAAGATGATGTAATGTTAGTAGACAGTAGCCTGGGTCCACTTGAAGGATGAACAGGTTAGAGATGAATCCAGATATAGTAAACACATTACCCAATTGCAGTGTAACCCAAGTTGGCATCTTGAAGTTGGATGCTGACATACAGGACATGACATCTGAGCTGATTCCAGTGTAACTGTTCTGCCTCATGGGTGCATCCCTTCCTCAAGTGAACTGTGATGATACGAGTGATGGGACACTTTTGGAGCCCAGACACATGAATACCATCTTGGACCATCTGCCAATAGGAAAAAAATTCACATGATAACTTTATTATAGCAAGTTGTACATAAGAGATTTGCAGCTTCATGTGCAATCATCTTTTTAAAATGATTATTCTACTGTATTATGGAAATTTCTTATTTTATTCATTAATTAAAAAAGAAATAAATAAAAAAATTTTTAAAAATCTGACAAAGTGTAGGTATGTTTGCCTACTCATCTGAAACTTTTAGTTGGTTGGTTTATTGAAGGTGATGAGAGCAGTGACATGCTAAATGTACTGGAAGATGAGGCCCTTCATACACCTTTCCTACCTCTGTGACTTTGCTATGCTGTTCCCTCTACTGGAAATGTCTTCTCATGATCATCCTTTTAGTTTCAGCTCAAATCTTATCTTCCCCATGAAGGGTTTCCTAAATTTTGGACCAACCATCTCCTGTTCCATTTCCAGTTAGCACCGTGTAGTTCATACTTAATTGATTTCAAGTTGTTTTATATATGTTGTCTTGTTTCCCCTACTAGATTCTAAATTTGGGGGTGTTGCAACAATCTTGCTAGCAGCTACTGTGGCTGTGTAAAACCAACAACTAGCACACAGAACACTGCAAGCCCAGGTTATTTTGATCTGCTTTACTAAGGAAAGCAACGTTAAGGGGTTAACAATCTTACTTTAATCCAACATGCAAATATCATTCACTTAGTTCAGGGGAAAAAGCCAGCACCCTGAACTTCAGAGCAAAATACAAACAGAGCAAATAAACACGAATCAATAGACAGATTTTGTCTGACAAAATCACAATATACAATTACCAGAGAAGCATCAATATCAAAGCCGGGGAGCTAATAACGGCTGGCCTAGAGTCATGCACCACTTCTGCTGCGGCTCAGAGCTCTGAAAGAGAAAGCCAACCTCTGTGTTTATGTATCTTGTTCAGGGTCAAAGGTGAGTCATGCATGAGACTCACCCATGTGACCTAAAATCGTCACAAAAATGTGACTTAAACCCACGTGGTCTAAAAGCCTCTGATGTCACGAACGTGTCACTCAAACCCATGTAAACTAGGCTTTCCCTTGAGGCAAGGAGGTCATCAAGGAAACAAAGGCCGAACTCTTCAAGGGCACTTGGTTGAATAAATGCTAAGAGGCCATCTTGATTCCAGACACAGGGGGCAGGGATGGTACCCCAATCTTTTTGTTATTAAAAATACTTATGTAACAAAGGCCGTTCCATGGCACATGCTCAGAGTTGCCCTTCCTAGTTCTGACTGATCACATGGGAGTTGAGGGGCTTGCTTCTAGCTATGTGGTAACCCAGCATTGAAAGGACTTGGCATTTTGGTATAACGTGGCAAACCCTGAGTGGTCCCATGGTCCTGCCCAGGGTCACACAACTATTAAGTGTTTGAGACCAGATTTAAATTCAGGAAGATGAGTCTTCCTGACTCCAGGCCTGGTACTCTATCCATTGTGCTACTTAGCTGCCCCTATTAAAGTGCTACCTAAGTGTTACTATTTTTTGAGGGCCCCTCAAAACACCCTGTCTGTATCAAACATGATTCACTTCTTTGTAACAACCATGTTGCTAGCAGCTGCTGTGGAGGTGAAAGACCAACAACACCAGCACACAGGAGGGCTGCTAGCACAGATTCCTTGATCTGCTTTTCTAATGAAAGCAACTTTAAGGGTTAGCAATCCCACTTTAGTCAAGCATACATATATCATTCACTTAGTTCAGGGGGGAAAGCCAGAACCCTGAACTTCAGAGAGAATACAAACAGAAATTACAAGCATACATTATATAAACAGAGCAAATAACACAAGCCAGTCTAGCCATAGCAATAGATACATAGTTACCAGAGAGAGAGAGAAGCAACATCTGGGTTTTTCAAAGCTGGGGTGGGGGGGCTCCTTAATGGCTACCCAGAGTCTCATCTGGCCAAATCACCAACATTTCTCCAATGAGTGTGCCCCAAAGGTGAAACGCTAACTTCTGAGTATATATACACACACTTCCTCAGGGTCAAAGGGCATCACAACCATGAGACTTAAATCCATGTGAACTAGGCCTTCCCTTGACAAAAGCAGGTCATCAAAGACTCCCGATTCAATCAAAGATTCCTTAGTGCTGAGAAGCACTCCAAAACAAAGACAACAAAAAGTCCTCTTTGCTTGCCATTACATTTGAAATCCAAGACTCATCAAAAGTACTTGACTGCTTTAGCATACCAAAATAGAAAACAGTAAAAAGAAGTCCCACCCTTCTTACCATTACACCCCTCTACTTTTAAATATGGATTTGTTTAAAAGTATGAATCACACAAATACCAAGGAGCTGGTAAATAGAAGGGGCACAAGTTGTCCTTCCACCTCTCCCCTCACCCCGCCAAAAAAAGAGTTGAAATTCCTGATACAAGAAGAGAGAAAATATATAGTGTAGCTTTAAATTAAATCAGATGTGACTGATATAATCTTCATGAGTAGATGCTCCATGGTAATTTGGGACTCTGATGACAATAGACTTATTCTTAAGTTTCTTAGAAACGTATAGATGAGCCTTCTTAAAAGAAAAGATACCCACATTTACAATACTTTTACTGTAAATCCAAATTTGTATGTATTTACATTAGTGTACAGATCGATTATTCTCAGTAGAAAGGGATTATTTATTATGTTGAAGGATGCTTAGCAGGATTCTATAGAAAGTATAGAGAGCAGCAACTAACTTTAAATTGGATGAATTCTTTAGAATTTGGGGGGAAAGATGAAAATATGTGACTCTAATAATGAGAAAACAGTAGACCAAGTTAGCAAGCTTTTTAAGTAACTCATCTTAAGAGATGTTCTGTAAATATGTTTGTGATAAGAATTACACTTACCTCTCCTTTTAATTCTATCCTTCTCAAACTTACCTTACCCACATCTCACTCCAACCCTGCTCATCCTTTTTCACTGTGCCCTCTGGAATTCTTGTTTTGTAGTGTATGTGTTCCCCTTGACCTCTTTCTCTCACATGCCTTCCATCCACCTTCCCTCATTGAGACCTGGCTTCTAATAGATGACATTGCATCCCTAGCCATCCTCTCGGGCACTGCTTGTACCTTCATTCCTCTCTTCCCTGCCTCACACATTGGTCCTATAAGGACAGTGGAGATTTTCTTCGCTCCCCATTGCCAGTTCCATTCCAGGTGCACTCTCTCTCTCTCTCTCTCTGTCCCCCTCCCCCGACCCCCCACTATCAATGAGAAACTTCTCTTCCAACTTATTCAGATCTTGATGGATGGTTTTTGTGTTTTAACCACCAGGTTATTCTCTCTCCTTTCTCAAGGAATTTGGTACCTGGCTCACTGTATCCCTCTCTTTTCCTTTATAGTAATAGACTTAAACATCCGTATTGAAATTTACTCAAATTCCATAACCTCTCAATACCTAATAGCTTTCAATCCAACAATGTTCTCCTTAACTCTACCTCAAACACATGGAGATTATTATACCCTGGATCTCACCATTATCCACATGTTTACTTCCATGGTGAAGAATTCTGGCATTCTTTTATCTATCACAACCTTCTATTTTTCCTTCTCTTTCAGTGATCCCCACCCTCTCCCAACTTATTCTTCACTCTCACTGTGACTTCAAGTCCCTCCATCTCTTGATATTTTTTCAGGCTACTACCCTTTCTCTTACTTCACTTTCCTCTTTGCCCCATCTTGAGGCTATATCTAACAAATTCTACTCCATACTGTTATTAACTCTAAATTCCTTGACCTGTTGTCCTATAGCATCACTTACTAATCCACATTTCTTGTTCACTTTGATCAACTTCCTTTTTTTCTGTTTACCACGTGGCTGCATAAAGCTTGAGGAAGTCACACAACTCTGCTAACTTGGTACACTATAAATTCATGATATCCAATTTTAGTTGGCCCTCACTGCAGAAAGGCAGCCCTTTCATTCCTCCTAGTGAATCAATGATTCCCTACATCACTCCTCCTAGAAGGTATTCTAAATCTCTTCTCTCTTTATACTTTCAACATATTTTCCTTTGTTGAGTATGTCTGAGTATGTCTTACTTTACTGAGGAAATTTAAAGCCACCTGCTGTGATTCCTCAGAATCCTTTGACTTAATTTCCTACTTTCTCTAGTTTCTGATAATGAGGTAGCCTTTCTCCTTGCCAAAGCCACCCCCTAGGTATACTTTTGAGCTCATTTCACCCATCTTCTTTAGTAAATTTCCCTTTTCATCATCCCTCTGAACTTTAGCCTTTCCATATTTATTGATTCTGTCTCTAGTCTTCAGACATGGCCAAGTCCCCCCAAAACCTTCACTAGACTCTATTATCCCTATTAGCTCATCCTGGATCTCTTCTCCCTTTCTCAGTCAAACTCCTAAACTGTCCACATTCTTTGCCTTTACTTCCTTCCCTCTCGTTCACTCTTTAAATCTTTGCACTTTACCTTTTAACTTCAACTTAAATCACTCTAAAATTGCCAGTGACTTCTTTTTTTCTTTTTTTAAAATTTATTTTACCAGAATACAAATACAGAATAGAGAAAAGAAACAAAAATATATCATAAACTTAAATATTGAAACTTAAATACAAAATAAGACAAAAAGCATGTCATGTGCATAGCAGAACATAAGAGAGAATTCAAAATACGTAACAATAAATTTTCATTTCAAGAAAGCCTATGATAAGTGATACACTGTGTGTTGAGAATTGGCCATCTTTTCTTTGCTTCCTTGTGCTTTCTTTTGTTCTCTGCTATGCACTTTTTAACTTTGTTCTCCTCCACCCCCCAAGGCTATTGTTTCTCAATATACACATACACATACAGATAGGTATACACACATATATACCTATGTATATAGACATATACTTTCCCAAAAATACTCTACTCTTGATCTTTGTTTTTATGTTTGTACATATCTCTTGTTTCCTCTCCCTCCTGCCTCCTCTACTTTACTTCTACCCACTACCTTGCCCTCCTACCACTTGCCTACCCCGCTCCAAGGATCCCTCCCCTATCCTCCCATTCCCATTAATCTAAACACCCTTCTATACCCCCCTCTTACCTATTCCCTCATTCTCCCCTCTAAAGATTCCTCCCTTGTCCTCTCCCCCCTCTATATGCCCCTGACATTTTATTTCTTCTAAATTTAGAAGACTTTTATACTCTTCTAAATATATATGTATTGTTCCCTCTTAAACCCATCCCCATGAAAGTAGGTTACCAGAACTACCAGCCCTCCACCCCCATCTAATTCCTCTGTATCCTTTCTTCCTCTTGTACCTCATTTATATAAAATAGTTACTCTTTTTAGCTGTTCCTAAATGGTTTTACTTTTTAAAATTCATATCATAGGTTTACCCCCAATCTTTCTTATGAGCTGCCAGTTATTAATAAGAATCTTAGACATACATTTCACACTATTTAAAAGGTAATCAGTCTGTCCTCATGCATCCCTTATAATTAGTCTTTGGTATATACCTTATGTTTCTCTTGGTTCTTGTATGTTGAATCTTCTATTAAGTTGAGAATTTTTTTTTTTTTACAAAGTCTTGAAAGTCTGAAAGTTTATCAAATGTCCAGTTTTTTTTCTTTCATTCAAAATAATACTTAACTTTGCAGGGTATGATATCTTCAGCCGGAACCACAGGTCTTTTGCTCTTCAATATATTGTGTTCCAAGACCTGCAGCCCTTTAATATCTCTGCTGCTAGGTCTTGTGTAATTCTGATTGTGGCACCCTCATATTTAAATTGTTTTAATCTTGATGCTTTTAATACTTTACTCTTGAGCTGGGGGTTTCGGAATTTGACTAAGATATTCCTATGAGTTTTCCTCATAGGATCTCTTTTAAGTGGTGATTGATGGATTTTTTTTTCTATTTCTACTTCCCTGCCTTGTTCTAATGCTTCAGAACAATTTTCTTTAATTATTTCTTGTGTTATTGTATCGAATCTTTTTTTTGATCAAAACTTTCAGTTAGTCCAATTATTTTTGTATTTTGCCTTCTTGATCTATTCTCCAAATTTGTTGTTTTTCTTACAAGATGTTTGACTTTCTCTTCTATTTTTTCATTATTCATGTTTTGTTTAATTATTTCTTCATCTCTTATTTCATTGGCTTCACTTTGTTCAATTCTAACTTTCAAGGTGTCATTTTCCTCCTTAAGATTCTGGATCTCCTTTTCTAATTGGTTAACTTTCCTTTCATAACCTTCTTGTTTTTCTTGGATTATTCTTTTTTTTTTTTTTTTTAGTTTTTCCTCTGATCTCTGTCATTTGATTTTAAAAGTCTTTTTTAAGGTCTTCTATAGATTGTTTTTGAGCAGGTGACCATTTGATGTTACTCTTTGGGTTTTTTTATACTTCAATATCCTCCTCTGAAACTGAACTTTGGTCATCTCTATTCTCTTAATAGGTTTCTATGGTTGGATTCTTTCTCCTTTGCCTGTGCATTTTTTGTGGTAATAGCTTGATTTTTGTAATCACCTCTAGCTCTGGGTTATGGGAAATGGTGCCTTTTGACCCAGATCTTCAATTCTCCCTTCTAGCCTGGAACCAAGGCTACACCTCCAACCTCCTGTAAGTGCCCACAGTCAGAGGCTTTCTGTCCCACTGCTTTTGTACTCACCGGACCTGTGGTGGTTTCTTCTTGCCCCCACTGCTCTTTGCAGCACAGCTGGGTCTGGCGTTCCTCATCAGCCGAGGTTCCCTCAATCTTCCTGGGTTCAAATTCCCAACTCCCCTCACTGTCACGGGGTGAAAAGTTCCTGTGGCTGGGGCAGAGACAGCCTCTCAAACCAACTAACCCCAGGACTAGCTGCTTGTTGTTTAATGGGCTTGCCGCTAGTTGTTAAACCGGAACCTAGCCTGGAGGTGTTTACTCTTTGAGAGACCAAACCACTTCCTGGGATTTTTCTTTGGATCTTCTCAAATTGTCCCAGGAAGACTCGGTTGTGCCCCTATTCTTCTTTGTCTCCACCGATACTTTGTTCGCCCTAAGGTGCTATTTTAACTCTTTCGTGGAGGAAAATCTGGAGAGCTTGGAATTTTCTAACCTACTCCACCATCTTCCCAGAATCCTCTCCTCCAATGACCTCTTAATTGCTAAATCTTGTAGTCTTTTCTCAATCCACCCTCATCCTTCTTGTTGTCTTTGTTGTATTTGACAATGTTGGCCATTCTCTGCCCTTGAAACTCTTTCCTATCTGTGTTTTCATGATACTAGTGTCTCCTGATTCTCTTCCTATTTGACTCCTACCACTCCTCAGTCTCCTTGGCTCAAAATGCATATTTTCCCTAACTGTGAGGGATCCCCAAGTTCTGTCCTAGACTCTTTTTGTCTCTCTCTATAGTCTTTTTCCATGACCTCATCAGTTCTTTCGAGTTTGACTACCATCAGTATACACATGACTTACAGATTTGTATCTTCGGTCCCAGTCACTCCACTGAGATTTGGTTCTACATCACCACTGCCTATTAAACATTTCAAACTGGACGTCCCAGGGACACCTCAAAATAAACATGTTTAAAACTGAATTTAAAATCTTTTAAAACCAACCCCTCTTCCAAACTTCCCCATTCCTATCAAGGACATCAACATTCTTTCTGTCTCTCAGGTTTATACCTTCAGCATCACCTCTGACTCCTCACTCATATCCCACACAGACATCCCACATAGTCAGTCTGTCACCAGATCTTGCCTTTTCCCTATTCACAATGTCTTGCACCTGGCCCTTTCTCTCTGCCCACATGGCTACTTCTTTAGTTCAGGACCCCATCATCTCTTACCTAATTATTGTAGCAACCTCCTAATTTGTCTACCTCAGGTTTCTATGTTTTTAAACAAAGCTGCAAAAATAATTCTCCTTAAGTGAACACCTGAGCATTCCCCAATTCAAAAAACTCCAGTGGTTCCCTATTGTCTCTAGGACAAGTTCCCCCAATGGAAAGATATGTTAGTATTTGTTCTTTCCCTAAATCAGGATCTTGCAGACACAACTAAAATATAAACACTTGGTCTTGTTATTTTTAAAAATACATTTTTATAGATATCTTGTGTTTTTATGTTACTTACATTTTCTGATATTTCCTCCCTTTTTCCTCTAAAGAGCTACCCCTTATGAGAAAGAATAAACCATTATTTAAAAAAGAAAACAGTTGAGCAAAACTAACCAACGCATGGATAAAGTCTGGTATTGTGTGCATTGTTCCACACCCCTAGCCCGTCATGTGTACAAAGAAAGCAGGAGGTGCTTTTCCACAGCTCTTCTTTGGGGGAAAACATGGTCATTTCAATTTCACAGTTTTAAGTGTTATTTTTCGTGTTTCCATTTACACTGTTGAATCTTTGTGGGTATTGCTTCGCTGGCTCTGCCAATTTTACTCTGAATAGATTCATTTAAGTCCTATAGGTGTCTTTATATTCATCATATTTATTATTTGTTATATTGAGGTAACAGTCCTTTGTGGTTATGTACCACAACTTATTTAGCCATTTCCCCATGAGTAGGCATCTACTTTATTTCCAGTTCTTTGTTACCACAAAAAGAGCTGCTATAAATATTTTGTAGTATGTAGTGACTTCCTTTTTATCCTTGGGGATGTCCAGCAGGAGTGTATCTCTGACTCAAAAGGCTATTAATATTTTAATGCTGATCTGGATTCTTAGATGACTTATCAGATTTCTCAAGTGAGAAGATACCCAAATGTAAACCCAGCAACTGTAAATGGCTTTTGCTTCTTGCTAGTTCTAGTATCTTTCTAAAGCCATTGATCCATTTGACATGGTTAATATTGCCTTATAGATTTTTCTCCTGATTTTCTAGGAATAATTTGAGGGATCTTTCTGGGAAGAGGTAGCAGGGTTCTTAGCATTGGAGGTTAATGGTGATGTTTTGTATAGGTATGGGTAATTTGTATATAGAACATTTCTCTTTAAAAGTCTATGAAAATGCCATTGACCAACACCAAGGAAAAAAAAGAAGTAACTTTACTTTTTAAAAGTTTTTATTTATTTATTTTTAGTTTTCAACATTCACTTTTATAAGATTTTGAGTTCCAAATTTTTCCCCTCCCCCAATCCCCAAGATGGCATGAAATCTGATATAGGCAATACATGTACAATCATATTAAACATTTCCACATTAGTCATGTTGTGAAAGAAGAATCAGAAGAAAAGAGAAAAACCATGAGAAAGAAAAAAAAGAGAGAAAATAGCATGCTTCAATCTCCATTCAGACTCCATAGTTCTTTCTCCGGATGTGGATAGCATTTTTCCATCAAGAGTCTTTTGGAGTTGTTTTAGATCATTGCTTTGAGAAGCAACTTTCTTGTTGATTAGTAAGACAGGCATAGATTTGGAAAGGACATGCCTGTAGGGAGTGTTCAGAGAAAACTAGCAACTCTGGTATGAGGGCTTGCTAAGCTCTTTTCAGGGCTGCTCATCTACCTTCGGTGGCCACCTCTCCCCTAACTCTCCCCTGTGGCTCCAAGAAGCCGTGGCATGGTAAAACCTTTTTGGCATACAGGCTAAATCAGGTTCAGGGTAACCAATAGACCTCAAACCTATCGGTGAGGTAGGGGGATGTTTACTCCAAACATGTGAAGACATGGGCAGATGAGAATTTGTTCCAGCAGCCATGATGGCGGCTGAAGCAGGCACCGTGGAATGCTTAGAGCTTGATCCAACATTGACGATGCCAAGGTCATCCCCTGTATCCCAGCTCATTGCCAGTCATCTTGACTTTTGTCTTGCCGCTGAACTTCAATGACTCTGGAACAGAGAGTGAAGCTGATGACTTTGTGCAATTCTGACTTACTTAAATCCAATTCGCCCGTGAGCTATCACCTCATGATGTCATTGTTCCTCTTCCAAAATAAAGAAAGAACAAGAAGTGCCTATTATGTGCAAGTCACTACACTCAGTGTTTTATAAATATGTCTCATTTGATCCTCATAACAACCTTGGGAAGTAGGTGCTATTATTATGCTCATTTTACAGTTAAGGAAACAGAGGCAAACAGAGGTTAAATGACTTGCCCAGGGTCACACAGCTACAATTTAACATTTTCTCATTAGGAATTCCTATAGCAATGAAACCTCTGGTCTAGTCCAACACCCCTTAAAGTATATCTCTGGTTCAATTCCAATTCCCCCATTTTATAGATAAGGAAACTGTGACCTGAGCCAGAAGTGGGCTGCCAGATTCCCATATTTAAAAGTTAGAGAAGAAATTGACCAGAGATAATTTTGGTAAACTTGAGGTAGGTCCATTAGTCAGATATGGATGGGTGAAGTGGGAGCAAGGAGAAAAGAATGAGTAGTGAGCAAGAGGATGGGAAGTTTCTCCCAGGAGTGATATGACTTCACTGAACTACTGACTTGCCAAGAACAGAAAGTAGGAGTGTCAAGAATTCATAGATGTCAGATACGTGATGTAATATGTGTATATGACACAAATAGTGCATTATTTTGTTCTATATTAGAATACAGGCCTGTTTACCAACCCTGCAGATCTGGCTAGAATGGTGGGATGTTTTGTTCAAATACCAGTTTTGAGAAATTGTTTTTCATAAATTTTGGGTATAAACCATGTTTCTAGTTGAATTATTATTTTACCCACTGGGTAAGGGGAACTATAACCTTTTTTATGAGCACTGTTTCTTGAAGGGCTAAGTGTGAGTTTGGCATTATAGAATGGGCAAAGAAACACATTCTGGAGTGACCAGGTGTGTGAATTTCAATTTGATGAGGATGCTGTGGTATAAAGTCATTAGTCAACAAGCATTTATAAAGTGCTTACTATGTGCCAGACACTGTGCCAAGTTCTGGGAATACAAAGACAGGCAAAACTAATCTCTGAAGCAGCTTATTATCCAATGGGGAAGACAATATGTATTTAAGAGGTACATTGAAGATAGAGAATGAGGCAATCTGAGAGAGGAAGGCATTAGCACCTAGAGGTAGAGAGAAAGGACTTTGTTTTGCTGTGGTGCCCAGAATGGGAACAACATGCCCAGGCTTAGAGAAGTGGTGGGTCATCTGAGACCTGGAGAATGTTAGTGACTGCCCAGTATGTAACAAGTCATTTGCTTTTATCTGAACTGTAACCTATTTTGGATATTTCTACAAACTGATTTTCCCTTGTGAATAAACCCTAGAAAATGTCCTCTTGTAAGTCTTGACTATGTTGGAGCAGAGGTAAGAAGTCAGATGACCTGGGTGAGAATCCTAGCTTACTAATTGTCTTGACCTTGGACAAATTTCTTAACCTTTTTAGCTTTGGCTACCTCACAAAATCTGGCTACTTGACCTATCCACCTCTCAGCTGTGTGACTCATACATATACACATACACATACATATGTATGCATATATTACTTATACAGTGGTGGGATTCAAATGAATTAACAACTGGTTCTCCACCCAGCCAAGGTGCCGCCCCCACAGGTGACGTGTCGGGGGCAGGCCCTACCCTTGCTAACAATAGGTTCACCGAACTCAACCTAAAATTAGGTATTGTCTCTACCAAAGCAGTATAAACTAGCTAAATCCCACCACTGCTTATATACACACATATCTACATAAAGAGAGATAAACAAATAAACGGATAGATAAGTAGATATGTGCACATATATAGTATCATTGACCCCATCATCATTAAGAAAAGAATAGCCACCAGAACTGACCACCAAGATATAATGGACATGGTTGAAGAAGGGGAAAGGGAAAGATAATCAAGGACAGGTGCTAAAGATTCTGAATCCATGCCAAAAAGGCTCTGGGATGAAAGAGGTCAAAAGGCTTGGGTCAGGAGCAATTAACCTGGGGATCTGTGAACTCGTTTGAAAAAATATTGTGTTATCTGAATTCCAGTATAATTGTTTTCTTTTGAAATTCTATGTGTTATACTTTATGCATTTAAGAATTTTTTTTTGAGAAAGGGGTCCACGGACTTCATAGGCTGCTAAAAGTGTCCACAACACAGAAAAAGATGAACTCCTGGCTTATACCCTTAAATTAGAGTCTAGAAATAAGTGACATATATAATAGTATAAAAACAGAAAACATTTTGTTCAAGGATAAGAGTCCATTGAGTTTCCAGAAGGATTTTAGACCCTTGGAAGCTGCCCTGCCATGCTCAGCAAGGCCCTACACACCATTTAGTTCTATATATATAGTATGTGGGAGAAGATCTGGTAACCTTCACCAGTAAGGTATGAGCCAGGACTGTGAGACACCAGGCTCTCTGGGGCAGGGCTGTGAAAACTCCTATGCATGCCAGGGGTGTAAGGTCAATGCTTTTATTCTTTATGAATTCTTGTTAGTCTTTTATTCTTTTTGTGTTCCCATAATTGTATGCTGCAGTGATTTCCTGAGTAGGTTTATCCCCAGATACTTTTCGTAGTAATAAAGGACTGTCATGTTGAAGACTTACTTCTTCTTTCTTGTTTATTCCTTCTCTACACAATGACCTTATTGGTAGGGAGAGGGTGATACTGATAAATCTGGACAATGGGAGCCAGTGTAACCTCTTCTGAAGTATGACTATCACTGACTCATGGAGTAATGGAGAAGGCCTTGGATTGGGATTCAGTGGACCTGGATTCAAACTCCTTTTATGTTATCACAAGTCACCCTGGGCAAGTCAGTTAACCCCTGTAGGAATCATCTTCCTTAATTGTACAGTGAATAGATTAGACTAAGCCAGCCATTTTCAAAGGACCCAATGGGATTCCAGAGATCCTTTCAGGGAACCTGTGAGATTAAAACTATTTTAATAATAATACTAAGATTTTTATCTTTTAATACAATAAATATTAATAGTATAACTCACATAAACAAAAGCTCTTGGTGGGGGGTGGTTCTCAATAATTTTTTAAGATTGTAAAGGTATTTTGAGACCAAAAAGTTTTATTATTGCCAAACTAGGTGATTTTTAAGGTCCTTCGCACCTTTAAATACTATGAATCTGAATACAATCCACACCATAGACCCTGAGTAGAATTTTAACTTAAAATGGCTGCTTTAGCACCTTCTGAATAGAGTTTGATGTGACTCAGGCTGCTTCCTAGGTTTTGTACACAGAAAAAATTAATCCATTTTGAAATAACAAAAAAATGGAGGGGGGTGGGGTAAGGGACTGAAAAGGAAATGATATCCTACTGCTTGTATGTGAGACCTAAATATCTGCAATAATAAAAATTTCTCACTGACTTGGCTTCTTCTTTGTCTAAGACATTGGATAAACTTGTGGAATTATTGAAAGCTCACTTCCCACCAGCACTATCAATCATTATTCAGAGATTTAAATTTTGCCAATAGATCACCAGGTTGAGGGCTGGTGGGGGCTTTGGTGTTCATATTCATCATCAACATTACAATCTTGTGGATTTCTTATGGGGTGATAGGACTTTGTCCAATTATTGGTATCATCAGGAGGGTGGAGAATATGACAATATGATTGCTATTTGTGTCATGCACTTTGGCTTGTAAGTATTTAATAACACTTAGTCTACAAAATGGAAAGTATTAGCAAAAAGGGTCTATTTTGTTTTCGTCTTTAAACTTCCAATGTCTAGTATAGTGTCCTGTACATGGAAAAATTTATTTATGTACAGTAATTCTTAGCCTTTTTTAATGTCATGGACCCCTTTGTCAATCTGGTTAAGCCTATGGAATCTTTCTTAGAATAATATTTTTAAATGCACAAAATAAAACATGTAGAATTAGTCAACAAACATTTATTAAGTGCTTACCATGTGCCAAGTACTGTGCTAAGCACAGAGAATACAAATACAAGCAGATACAAAGTCAGTCCCTGTCCTTAAGGAGCTTACATTCTAATTGGAGAAGACAATACTTAAAAGGAAGCTGAAAGGGAAGAAGGGTGGAGAAAGTAGGGCAGGGGAATAGTGAAAATCCCGAGTGTTAGGAGTGAGCCTAGAGAGGAACAAATGATTACAAAGAAAACCAATTATACTGAGATACAGTTATCAAAATATAAAAAGTTAAAAAAAAAACTAAGTCCATGGACCTCAAAATTAAGAACCCCTGGTCTATGGGCACCACCCTTGAGGAGAGACATCCAAGCATGAGACATTTATATAGCACCTTGTGATAAGGAAAACCTTGGTGCTAGTCACTGAAAGCAGGGACAAAAATTTAAAATTTGTGCCTGTCAGCTAAGCTTGGCCTATATTAGGGAATATAGAATAAGGAGGAGAGTAAAAGATATGCCTGAGCTGAGAACCTTTGTTATGGCAATCATGGGAGGTAGTTTTCTTCTCTATAGTCCCTAGTCTGAAACATCACCAGTAGATGACATGTTGCAGGAAGGCTTTGAATATGGACTTCATGATAATGCCCTCCAACAGTGTCCCATGAGAGGCAGCATTCATGGTGCAGTGGATAGAGAGCTGATCTAGGGCACAGGAAAATCTGGATTCAACACCCATCTCTAATACATTTTGGCTGTGTTACCCTGGGCAAGTCATTTTACCTCTTGGTGCTCTAGCCAGCTTTTTGAAATTATAATTCACAGAGATGGTGCTGGCCTGCATTGGTAGAGGAAGTTTCCCTATCTGGGAGTCCCCTAGATCAAAGAAACCACAAGTCTTGTCTCTATTACTATGCTATTTGTTGTTGTTGTTCAGTTGTTTCAATTGTATCTGACTCTTCATGACCCCATTTGGGGTTTTCTTGCCAAAGATGCTGGAATGGTTTGGCATTTCCTTCACCAGCTCCTTTTACAGATGAGGAAACTGAGGCAAACAGGGTGAACGGACGTGCCCTGGGTCATACAGCTAGTAAGTGAGGCCAGATTTGAACTCGGGAAGCTGAGTCTTCCTGACCCCAGGCCCATCACTCTACTCACTGGGCCACCTATGATAGAAGATGAGTCTTCCTGACCCCAGGCCCATCACTTTACTCACTGGGCCACCTACTATAAGGCTCTTGGGAGTGAAATTACATCACTACTAATATTAAAGGAGGAGTTATTGGCTTAGGAACTCTACATGCTTTCTATTACATGTAAGCAGAGAGGAAGGCTATAGCCAACAGAATCAGTAAAATATGGGAAATGAATGCCTTCTGTACAATATTTGCAGAGCAGTTTAGCCAGATCTATATCTTTCATGATGTTTGTGTTTTTCTTCTTTTAATTATTTCCTAATTATGCCGTATATAGCTTGCTTTATATATCTTTGTTTGGTATGTTGTCTTCCTTGAGCTCCTTGAGGACAGGGATTGTCTTTTGCTTCTTTTTGTATCCCTAAAAATTAGGGCAGTGCCTGACACATAGTAAGTGCTTATTAAATATTTATTGAATTGAGTTATACTGACATTCTGCTGGCAGGGTCAAGATGTATGGTGCATATTTTACAAGAAGTGCCATCATGAGACGATGTACTGTTCGAAATCCATCCTAATGAAGTTCAGGAAGGCATATAGCTTCGTAGCTCCTAGCATCAGGTACTCTTGATTCTTCACGTGAATGAAAAGCCCTGAAACTATATCAGGAAGAACAATGTCAGAATGTCTCAGAGTACTCCAGCAATTGCAATAGTATTTATTTGTTGTGAGTCAAATAGGGAAGGGAATCTTCTCCAATTGTGTTATTTCAATATTTAATAAAGATAACCTCCACAGTATCTGCCCATAAGTCATGTTGTCAAGGTTGTGGAGATGACCATAAATTCTCCAATATGAAATTAGAAGATCACAATTTTCATTCCAGTGATGTCACTGATGGGCTACTATCAGCCAGGGGGTTGGGCAAGATGACCTTTTGGGTTGCTGACTTCCGAGATTGGAAAAATACATTATGGATTATTAGCTTCTCCCTAAGCCTGACATGCCATCTCTTGCCTTCATACTTTCGGGGGAGTTGTCCTCCAGGCCTTGAATGGATCCCCGCTTATCTCCCACTCTCAGAACCTTTATTTTCTTTCAAAGTTCATCACGAGCAGTTTCTTCCAAGAAGCCTTCTCTGATTCCTCCAGCAATGTGTCCTTTCCCTCCTCCCAAGATCCTAGAGCATTTTGATCTTTCCTTTTTCCCTTTCTCTTCCTAACCCTGCTTTGTATTTAGCTATAGACAGGTCTTATCCCTCAGTAGAAGGTAAGGCCTTTGTATCTCCAATATGTAGTGTAGATCTGTGTTAAACAAGCATTTTTTTTTTGAAGAATTGAATAAAGCATGACTTCTTTCCACTGACATTGTACTTTATGATTTTGCAACTGCTGAATGACACCAAATGCACCTATTGCTTGCTTTTCAAGAGCAATGTCATTCAAACCATGGAGATGATTACAAGTCAACCCAGAAACCCTTGCTGTTATTATGGAGGGGAAAGACCTTCGATCCTGTGACCATACACTTACCTATGAGTCTGGAAGAGCAATATTGAATGTAAACTGGTATAGTAAAATAAGCTCAGGATAAACTCATTACCCAAAATCTCATCATGGAAATCCATTCAGCTTTGATATTCAACCTCTCCACAACAGCTTCACCCTCCTCTCCCTTGTGATTGGAGGGGAGAGCAATAAACTCCTCTCAAAGCCTCCATTTATAGAGAGCTCAGAATTTTCTACTTCATTTCCCATCAGCTGCTCTGGTGGCTTTTGATTCCAGGAAAATCATGACCTTGACCTATGTAGCCTGTGATGGTTCCCCCTTCCTTTTTAGTTTCCTCTTGTGTGTTGTTTTTCCCCATTAGGTTGTAAATTTCTTAAGGGCAAGAACTGTCTTTCTTTTTCTTATTTGTATCTTCAGTGCTTACTATAGTGGCTGGTACATAGTAGGCACTTGATAAATGTCTATTGAATTGAATGTATCAAGTGCCTATTATTATACCAGGCACTATGCTAAACATTAGGGATGTGAATAAGAAAAAAAAGAAAGACAGTTCTTGCCCTTTTTGTTGTTTGTCCTTTGTTTTCAAAGAGATCACAGGGTGATTTCTTGACTTAGGTGTGAATTGGATTTAAGTGAGGCAGAGTTGCACAAAGTCATCAGCTTTACTTGTCTTTCAGTCATCCAAGCCCAATGGTAAGACAAAAGTCAAAAGGATTGGCCTGGGATGCAGTGGATAGCCTTGGTATCTTTCATGCCTGACCAAACTTTACACGCTCCACAGCACCTACTTCATCTGTCTCCATGGCCGTTGGAACAAATTGTTCTTGTTTGCTCATTCTGGCAGGGGAAGTCTTCAGATGCTTGGGGTAGATACTTCACTAACTCACCAATGAACCCATTTACCAAGTTACCTTCAACCTGGTTTAAAGTCCATCAGTTTACCAGGATGGTAAAGTGACCACTGCGCATGCTACAGCTTCTTGTGAGAGTTGGGTGCTCAGTAGACACCAAAGGTGTTTGAGCCTTGAAAAGGACTCAGCAAGCTCTCATACCAAAGGTGCAAGTTCCTCAACACTCATACCCACCAAGAACTTAGGGAGGCTCTAATCAGCTTACCCAGGGAGGGGTATCTAATGGAGTTGAAATCAAGTAGAGCAGCAGAGAGCAGCAGATGGAGAGTGGAACATAAATGTTCATTGATTAACTGAGAATGTAAGCTCCTTGAGGGCAGGCATTATTTTGCTTTTCTTCTTGCATTCCCAGCACATACCAGGACTCCTGGCACGTAATACTTGCTTAATAAATGCTTGTAAAATAGAATAGAATGGAATATGCTAGGCTAGGAGAGAATAGAACAGGATAGGATAGATAGCTAGGTGGCACAGAGTACCAGGCATAGAGTCAGAAAGACTACTCTTCCTGAGTTCAAATGTGGTTTCAGATACTTACTTGTGTAACCCTGGGCAGGTCACTTAACCCTGTTTGCCTTAGTTTCCTCATCTGTAAAATGAGCTGAAGAAGGAGATAGCAAACTGCTTTGCCAAGAAAACCCCAAATGAGGTCGTGAAGAGTAGGACATGACTAACAACAACAAAAGGACAGAATAAGAGTTTACATGACTTTGAGGATAGCACACACTCACAGATAAGCAAATGCAAGGTATTTTGAAGAGGAAGACTCAGATGGTTCTGGATGATATGATACCTGTATGTATTCTACTTCTTCTTAGCAGAAAAATTGGTGCCTGACTTCAACTAAGGCATTGAACCAAGGCGGTTTCCTATTGCTGTATTTGAGATCACTGGGATCACTGGGATGTCATGCAAGACCCAGTGTGCTGATGGGCCCCAGCAAAAATGTTCTTTCCAGAGCAATCTGACAGCAGCAGCACCATTAGAAACACTGGCTCTAGAGCAATCTGGCATTGATATTTTGGGTCAACCTTCTGAGGATTCTCTAGAGTCATAAGGTGAGGGAAACAATAATTCTCTATACCCACTAAAACACAGTGGCCACCTCATAAAAAGGTACCTTCTGGCTGGATAAATGTTTACACTAACTAGGGTAGAGAAGGATGTTACATATATATGTGTGTATACAATATGCCTATACGTCAGGAGGCTGAGGTGAAATGAAATAGGTTTTTATTCCTTAAATTCCCTAATAATGTTTCATTTCTCTTGAATTATAATGGTTGAATGTTGCAGTGATTCCTGAAGTGGGTTTAGCCAAGTATAGTTTTTGCCTCCATAAAGACAAAAAAATTTAACATGTGATAAGCAGTATTTTGTAGTAGATAAACGTAAGGCTTGGCATCAGGAAGACTGCCTTCAAGGCCTTCCTTTGAGCCATATTAATTGGGTGACCATAATCAAGTCATTTAACCTCTCCATGACCAGGCAACTCTTTGTGATCTGCATTGGTGGAAAGAATGTCCATATTTCGAGTTTCCCTCACCACTGAACTCACTCTCCCATTCCCCCTGTCAGATCTGATGGTTTTCTTGATCCCTCTGAAGCACTAAAAACCCTTTCTTCTCTAATACTCTATCCTGCAGCTTGGCGCAGGCTAGGGTTAGGAGTAGGCCCACTTCAGACTCTGTTTGGCTCAGCCCAGCTTTGTTGGATCTACTCAGAACAATTGGAAGCTCCTTTTCTCTCAAGCTGGGCTCAGGAAGTTGGCCTAGGTGTGAAGAAGACTCAGGCTAGGCTTCCATAACATTTGGCTTGGGCTCCATACTAGAGTCACTGAGGTTTTCCAAAACTTGCTCTCTTGCAGCTATGGCCTGGGGGAAGAGCCAAGCTGGGCTAGGGTTGGGAATTGCTCAGTTAGAGAGTGCTGGGCTTGCCCAGATGAATTTAAGGGCTCCTTTTGCTGAATCCCCTGCCCTTAGCTCTCAACCTGCCCAGGTCTGTCTAGCTAAAAGATCTCTACAGGCCTCTGGGGGTCTTTTTGTGAATTCCTGGGCTGTATATTGGCATCTAGGGATGATTTGTTGTTGTTGAGGCAGAGCTAAGTGAGTTGCCCAGGGTCATACAATGTTTATAGGGGACTTGGCATCCTCTAGGACCTAGCATTCTACCATCTTCTCATAATTGCTCTTAGCCATCCTCCCCATAAAGACTTTTTCAAGAAATTTGACTATAAAAGGCAAGATAAGCGATGAAATGGTTTAGCTGAATGGGGTACAAAGGTCAAGTGAAAGGTAATTATTATTATTTTTTTTGTTTGTCTTGCTGTCTGTGGAGATTTGGGCATGTTGAAAATTTTTGAGAAAGAAGGATTGATTCCTAAAATAAGGTTCAGGTGGAAATGGGGCGACTTTGATTGCAGGGCATAAGTAGAGGGATTAGCCTTATCAAGGAGCAGGGATTCCCTTTCTCTGAGACAAGGAAGAGAGATGAGATGCTGCTGCTGATTAAAGTCTGAGCAGAAGAGGACAAGAGCTAAGGAATCTCCCCAGGGTTGGAATCTCTCAATCTTTTCAGGGAAATAGGAGACAACTTTATCTGTTGTCTGTTTGCTGGGTTGCGTATGGGGGTATGGGTGAAATGAGGGTGGGGACTGAGGACATAGACAAAGATTTTGATCAATAATAATTCTGAGTAACAAAATTTTTCAGATTTCTTCATTCATGAACTTTTGACCCACCCACTTATCTCAGATTTCTCGGCATCCAACAGTGGAGGTCAGAGTTTATCATACAGCTCTTATTCATCTTTCAAGCTCTGCCCCACTCCACCCTTTTCTGTATCTCTGCTATGACCTAGATCTACACCCTTCTCTCTGCCCACTCCCTCTTTTCCACCAGAGCCTCGTTCCTGACTTTTCCCTTTATCTACTTTTCCTATTTATAAGGTTAACATCACCCCACGCTACCCCACCATGTTGCAGTTTTAGCTTGGAACATCCAGCAAACTAGACTACCATCACCACTTTCTTATTTAAAATAGTTCCTGAAAACCCAATTTGTGAAGAATTCTACAAAAGTTAGAAATAGTTTTATTCAGTTGACCCATGGCTACCATGATAACTCTTAATTTGGGCTCTTCTCTGGGTCTTCTGTAGGATTCCCTCTGATTGTTTGGTTAGGAAGTAAATGCCTCAACAGGATTTAGGGATCTCTTACCTGATGTATTCTGAAAATAAACTCATACCAGACAGAGGAATTTGTATTTGTTCCCCTAGGATCAAAAGAGAACCACTGAAACTTTATAGATCGCAAGGAGATTAATGACTAAAAGAAAGAGCCTATATAGTAAAGTAAACTTTAAAGTATGGTAAAGCAACACTCTTTATAGGTCCAAAATACTGGAAGGAAAGTGGATACCCAATAATCAGGGAATAACTGAATAAGCTGTGG
This sequence comes from Trichosurus vulpecula, assembly GCF_011100635.1. Classification (NCBI taxonomy): domain Eukaryota; kingdom Metazoa; phylum Chordata; class Mammalia; order Diprotodontia; family Phalangeridae; genus Trichosurus; species Trichosurus vulpecula. Next base: position 177,000,062 of record NC_050573.1, on the reverse strand, counting down.
TATTTATCTACTAGAATATTATTATAACAATAAATGTGAAGAATTCAGACCAATTTCAGAGGATTATGAACTGATTCAAAGCAAAGAAAGTAGAACCAAGGTGACTATACACATGAAGTAAAGGAAACAAAGCCAAAGACATCAGAACTTGATATCAATCTTGATTCCAGAGGAATAATGATGAAATATGTCTTCCTCCTTTTGGCAGAGAGGAGGTGTACTACCATTGTATAAGACATATAAGCTGTCAGGCATGGTCAGTGATAATCTATTTACCTTAACTGTGTTCCTTTGTCATGAGGTGAAAGCTTGAAGAGGGGTGGGGATCAATTGGGAGATAATATCAATGCTTTTTGAAAATCATCATTGAAATAGTTTTTAAAAGTTGATGGTAGAGTTAAAATTTGCATATATTTGTAATTTCACTTAAAAACCATTTGGTTCTCCTAATTTCATTGTTTTTTTCTAATAGCTTAAAGTGTTTCATAAAAGTGCCTCAATATTCCTGATTCCATCTCAGAGTATCAGTCACATCTATTACCATCATCTTCACTCCCTAGGTGAAGAAACTTAAGAGATGGGGAAGTCAAGTGACTTACTCAATTTCCCACAATGAGTCAGACTTTGGGTTAGATAGAGGATTCAGGTCTCTACGCACGTAGGCCAGTTGCCTGTAGGGCACTGTTTTGGGTCTTTCCAAGGAGGTAGTGAGGATTAGTAAATTAAGATCAATTCAAGCAAGATTGTCCAATCTGTGGCTCTGAGAAATGAAAGTTCATGTTGACACAGCGCATTACTATTTAAAAAGTGCTTTCCACTGGGAAAAATTTTTACAGCAAGCTTCTCTGATAAAGGTCTTATTTCTCAAATATGTAGAGAACTGAGTCAAATTTGTGAGAATACAAGTCATTCTCCAATTGATAAATGGGAAAAGGATATGAACAGGTAGTTTTCAGGAGAATAAATCAAAGCTATCTGTAGTTATATAAAAAAATGCTCTAAATCAACATTGATTAGACAAATGCAAATTAAAACAACTCTGAGGTGCCATCTCACAGGTATCAAATTGGCTAATATGACAGAAAAGGAAAATGACAAATGCTGGAGGGGATATGGAGAAATTAAGACACTAATACACTGTTGGTGGAGTTGTGAACTGATCCAACCATTCTGGAGAACAATTTGGAATTATGCCCAAAGATGTATAAAACTGTGCATACCCTTTGGCTTAGTACTTCCACTACTAGGTCTGTGTCCCAAAGAAATAAAAAAAAAGGAAAAAGACATATATCTATCTATCTATCTATCTATCTATCTATCTATATACATATAGATATATTTATCTATAACAGTTCCTTTTGTGGTGGCAAAGAATTAAAAATTGAGGAGAGGCCCATCAATTGGGGAATGACTGAACAAGTTGTGGCATATGATTGTGAAGGAATGTTATTGTGCTATAAGAAATAATGAGCAGGATGGTTTCAGAAAAACCTGGTATGAACTGATACAAAGTGAAGTGAGCAGAACCAGGAGAATATTGTATACAGTAACAGCAATATTGTATGGCCATCAGCTGTGAATGACTTAGCTATTCTGATCAATACAATGATCTACAAAGACTATTTTGAAAGACTTAAGATGAAAAATACTATCCACCTCCAGACAGAGAACTTGATGGAGTCTGGATACAGAATGAAACATAATTTTTCACTTTCTTTGTCTAGCCTTTTTTTTTTTTGGCAACATGGCTAATATAGAAATATGTTTTTCATGATTTCACATGTATACATGATACCACATTTCTTGCCTTCCACATGGATGAGGAAGAGATGGGAGGGAGGGAGAGAATTTGGAACTTAAAAAAAGAATGCTAAAAATAATAAATTAAAAAAAAATTTAAAAGAAACAAGTGCTTTCTTCATAGCAACCTTGGGAAGTTGGGGCCTGGCATTGATTTCTGAGGTCACTGGTTGGTTTTTATTCTTATCCCTCTGGCTTTGCTTGTCCTCTTTCTGCTGTAGAACTCTGTTGGAGCATCTAGGTCAATTTAGGGTCTAGGCAACAGCTTACTGACCTTCTGGCTGGCTCAGTAGTGCATTGGGAAAAAGGAATTGAGATGAAATGTCAATTTTAAGAGCTTTAGTACACAGAAGTTGCTTTGAAAATGATATTAGTAAAACCTGTTAAATCTGTGGACCAGATAAACTGCACTTGCAGTTAACTTCAAAATGGCAGGCTCTCAGAATAGCAACTGGAAACATAATTGAATTTCTTTGTTTTTCCAATCAACTCTTTCCTCACAGTGTCTACCAATTGGAATGGGAAATACAAATGCATTCATTAATTGGAGTCAAGCAAGTCAAATCAACAAGGATTTATTAAGTGCTTACTGTATACTTGAAATCGTGCTAAACACAGTGGGGATCCCAAAGCAATTTTTAAAAAGGCAGTGTCTGACCTCAAGGAGCTTAAATTCTATTAGAGGAAGACAGCACATAAAAAGGAGCTGAAAAGTTGGGGTGGGAGTTAGAAGGGAATGAGGTTGCAAAGTCTGGAGAGTCAAAAGCATAGGAAGGAAAAGAAAGAAAGATGGCTGTCTTGGACCTTCTGGGAAATGGAAGCTCCAGGAAGAATTTATCCACAGGACAAGGGAGCCATAATGGTGGAGGGGAATTCCAGGATGACAAGGCTGCAGGAGAAGAGGCTTATTTTAGGGTGAGGAGGTTACACAATGAAATTGAATTATTCTGTATGGTCCCAAAGCACAGCAGTAGGATAAATGCAATGTTAGAAACATACTTACATTGTCTAGGAATAAACAATACTTGTTGGGAATCCAGGAACATTTTAATTATAGTTTATATTTATTCCTCCTGAATAAATGGGTACATCCCCTGACCAGAGTACAGGAGAAAGTACAAAGGACTCAGATGGATGCCAGTCCTTTTATCAACCCCCACATCGAATCTCCCGCCAGGCTCTTCATTGGCCAGATGCAAACCCCTGACTGCCTATGTCATGCCCTCCTCAAATGGCTCATTTAAGCATGCGTCTAATCTTTCACCTGACGGACCAGAGGCCTGGTTTCTGCTCAAGCTGAAAGGGGGGAGGGGGAGGAAGAGGAGTACTTTCAACTCTGTGGAAACAAAACTGCTTCCCCGTTTCTTACATGCATGTTAGAAAGAGACAGACTAGCTGAGAATAAGGAAGAGTTTCCTAATGATTAGAGTTTTCCGAAAATAGGATGGGCAGTTTTATCATTAGAGGTGCTCAAGAAGAGGCTAGATGACTATTCGTTGGGGGATGTTGTAAGAAGGAATTATGTATCCAATAGGTAGCAAGTTGAATTAAATTGGTTTTTTATTTTTTATTTTATTTTACTTTATTTAAATGACTTTTGAGAACTATTCCAACTATAACTTTAAAAAAATTCTCTTGGGAAAATTTTGGTCATAAACTATGTTAAAATTGTGCTGTAGAAATAAGCAAATCCTCAAAAACCATGTATTTCCAGGACAAGCATTTTTCTTATAAAATGTTAAAATAAATTTCTATTGTAATAATAGAGATAAACAGCCAGTGTTTATAAAGCACCCACCATGCGCTAGGTGCCTTACAAATATTATCTCATTTGATCCTCACAACAACACTGGGAGGTAGGTGCTATTCTTATACCCATTTTACATTTGAGAAAATGGAGGTAAACAGAGGTTAAGTGACTTGCCTAAGGTCACACAGCTAGTACATATCTTAGACCAGTTTTGAACTCAGATTTTCCTGCCTCCAGGTCCAATATTCTCTCTGCTATGCCACCTAGTCATTATGGTCTAAAAATCTCTCCAGCTTTCTGGGCTTAGCCTTTCTCACTACAGGCTTTCTTTTTCTTAGACGTACTTCATTCTCTTGTTTGGTACCTCTGTGCAGGCTTTTCTTCTGGAATGTTCCCCTTTTCCCATTTCTGGAAACTGGAATGTCCCAAGCAAGCCACCATGATTGGCACCTCCCTTTATATGACATCAGAAGTGAAAAACCAATCTCTCCCAGAGACCGTTGCCCCTCTATGTTAAACTGCTGTTTTCTGAATCTCTGAACAGCCTTGTTATGTAGGACCCTTCCTCTATTCCCAGACCAAGATGGAAGGGGTAAGGAGAGCCTGGTCCTGCCAGTGTGCCAGATTAGGAGGATCAGCGCCTCTTGCAGAACCATAAACCCCTTGCTCTCTTGCAACCTTGATGCTTCACAAGTCAAAGATATCTACCCTATCCCTCTTTGGAGACTTGTCTTATTTATTATCTAAAACCCTTTTGCTTTTCCCATCATTGCTGGTTTATCTGTTCTCGGTGTGTCTCTAAAACATGTAATAATTACATGCAACCAGAGTTGCAACTCTAAACAGTTGAAACATACTGGGGCAAAACACAAATACCAGATTTCTAGGGTTCTAGGGTTACTTTTTCTTCACGTACTAGGTTTAAAAGAAAAATAGAAGTGCTCTACAGTCACTGTGTGATGAAGAGTCACTCCATTTTTATTCATTATCCTCTCAGGTATTCTCCATTGAGGGCAATACCCAATTCTCATCAGCTGCTCAGCCCTTGTTATCTGGCACTTTGTTGAAATGATAAGCTTATGGTAATGAAAAAGTTGATCTGGGCCTAAGGAGGTGAAGGAACAGCCAAGATTGGCTCAAATTCTGTAAAGAATAAATATCTCAGGAACACATTGACTGGGATATTATGTGGACTAGACTTGTGATTTCTCTGGTAAAGAGAATGCCCTCTCCTGATGAAGGTCAGCTTCTTATAGTTTTAGATGATTGCCTGGGGGGGCACTGAGAGGTTAAGTAATGTGCCTAGGGCCACACAGCCAGTATGTATCATAGACCTGCCTTGAAACCAGATCTTCCTGACTCCAAAGTTAGCCCTCTCTCCATTCATTGTCCCACACTTTCTCTTGTATTGGAATATATACATAGCCACACATTAACCAATGGGGAAATACATTTACTGAAACATATGGTTGAATAGAGGTGAAAAGTGTTTAGGTAGCACATATCAAATAATTCTTTGATTTCTACATCATGCAATAATGAATTTCAGCATATCAAGTATGACTTTCAACAATTTTCTCTACCTCTCATTGGACCTCAGTTTTCTCATCTGTAAAATGAGGAACTTGGATTGGAGGGTCTTTAAAGGCCCCTCTGGCTCTAAATCTATAATCTTAAATTTCTACCTAATGAGGAATACTTATTAAAGCCTAAATGTACCCATACCTTTGTGACCCTTCCCCCACCCTCAAATATTCCAATTACCTGTTTCTGACTCTTAGATAAATCCAAGTGGAGATTACTGCTGTAAAATCTTCTGAGCTCTGAAGAAAAGTATTATGTATGGATATTAAATATTTTCATATTCCTCATGTCAAAAATAGTTGGAAAGATTCCGAGACTGAACAATGAAAGGTGTTTCCAGATGTCAAAATCTCACTTACCAATAAAAAAGTGAAATTGTGGGAAGGGTGATATGAAAATCTGGTGCTATGGGAGTGAGGAAAACACCTTAGACAAATGCTACTTTTTAGTAGCTGTTTAGCTTAAGAAAGTAAAACTGTGTGAAGCAATTTAAAGATTTATTAGTTTCATCAGAGCGTTGAGTAGAAAAGTTAATTTATTACTATGTGAAAGACATTTTGAAAATGAAAATTATGATCAAAATGTAGCTACTAAATCCCAGCAATGATTATTTACATTTACATACTACATCACCATTATAAAATGTTTCACCTCCCTTACTTCATTTCTTGGAGTGCTAGCCCTATTACTTACCCCCTATATGACTTTGGATAAGTGAGAACCTCTCTGGATTTCAGTTTCCTCATCTGGAAGAGATCTTTTGGAAGTAATGCTCTTCTCTACAGCATCCACAAGTTGTCATCCAGACTTTGCTTGAAGCCCTCTTGTGAGAGATTTCCCTCTCCTGCCAGAGGAAGCCATTTCACTTCCGAATACCTCTGTTAGGAAGGTTTCCTTTTCTTTCAACCTTAATTACACACCTTCCCCTCTCTGAGAAAAGACGCTGTCCACATACTGAATTTGGAAGTGGATTTGGCGATAGGGTTGGGGGAGGGGCTATTCTGTAGCAGCTGCTTAAAGTTTGAGCCCATTTTCCCCAGGACAGAGATGGAAGGGAAAGTATACTCCAGATTCGTGAATATATTTTTGTACTAATGTTCTTGCTGTATCTTCACAGAAAATATCCCTTTGTAAGAGCTAGTGGATGTTAATTGGTTAGGTGATATTGGAGTCCTAATCACTGGTTCCATTAATGATATAGGGAAAAAACTAACTATCTCTTGGCAGTTGATATGTGGGGAGAACCTACCAGAATAGGGACTTGAGTCAATAGCATTACAAGAACCTTATTGCCTTTTGGAGCATCCTAAACAATTGGGGAGCAATAGTCTCGATAAACTCTGGAGACCAGATCTGCTAGTTCACATGAGGGGCTGAGAGAAGAAGACCTGAACCTTGCTGTATTAGTTTTATCTTCTGGGGATAAGCAGAACAATTCTCATCCCTCTTACACATGGCATGCCTTCGAATATTTGATTATACTTAACTCATCTCTCCCAAAGTCATTTTTTGTCTTACAAGTTGACATCCCCAGTTTGGCCAACGTTCCTGTCACACAGTCTCAAGGCCCTTGCACTATCCTGATAACCCTCCTCTTTGTGCTCTCATTGTCACTCTACTTCTACTCAGAATCAATAGGAAGAAGCTTGGTATGTTGGAAAGTGTGCTATATTCAGAATCATAGGTAATAAGTTCAAATCCAGTCTATGCCACTTACTAGCAAATTACTAAGTCCTATTAGTCTCATTTTCCTTAAATGCAAAATGAGGGGGTTGGGCTATGATCCTACTGTGTTTCTTTTACCAGTCACCCAGAGGATATATTAGTTCAAAGCAAAATTAATTTAAATAATTTAAATATAGCAAAATAAGTGACAAAAAAGACTCCAGTCCTCCCATACACATATAAGGATACAATCTCACAGAGGTTACCATACTACCTCTGGGAGATGTGGATATATGGGAGGAACACATATGGTTGAGGAACATGCATGGAGGTGTACATATGTAGGGAGCATATATAGCCATGGAATTCTCACGTAGGGAACATGTGTGTCCTGGACAATGTATGCAGTTAAGATTGTCCCCACTAAAATCTTTTCCTGCCTTCAATTGTGCTGCTTTTTCTCTCAGTCCAAAATCTTATTTGAATCATGGTGGGAAAATTTGTTCTAATTCCTATCATGCCCCTCAATGGTAGCCTGGATCCCTGCAAATTATCCCAGAAGTCCCATTTAGCAAAACCAAAAGAAGCTGGAACTGTGGTAAAGAAATTCCTTTCAACATTCATGTTGTCCCTGTGGAGCATGGGGTCTATGTAAATCACCTTGGGGATGAAAGAAAGGGGCTAGGTGGAAATAGAGAGCTTTGTCCTAATTTCTCCCAGCAACAACAAAATTGCTTTATTTTCTACATTATAATATGGTGCCCAGAATTGAAATATTCCCAATACTCCCAATTTCATTTGCCTAGAACAGAGTACAACAGAATTATTGCCTCCCTGGTACCTGTATACTGTAATCTTTCTTTGGGGGGAAGGGCTACTACTTCATATCATTAATTCATATTGAGCTTACAATCCACTAAAATCTCCAAGATTCTTTTCAGATAAGCTGCAATCTAAATGACCCTTCCCCATTTTTTACTTGTGAAGGTGATTTTTTGAACCCAAATACAAGAATTTTCATTTATCCCTGCTAAATTTCATTTTTATTTTTTAAAGTTTTTACAAAAGGATATTTACTTCAAACATAAAGTAAAATTAAACACAAAGACATTTCTCCCTGATACCAGGGGAACAGTCTCTCCTTACATATTTCTCTTGTCTTTGGGGAGGAAAGATACATTAGGTTCAAACCTTAACTCAATTTTTTATTTTATTAAGATTTATTGATTTTTTTATTTCTTAAATCACCATAGTATATCTCTCCCAAATATTTCTCTTCCTTCCCCTCCCAGAGAGCCATCCCATATAACAAATAATATTTTTTAGAGAGGAAAAAAATCTGCACAACAAATCAGTTCATCAAAAATTCTGAAAACATGTCCAAAGTCTAAAACTTCTAGACCTCCCACCTCAATGAAGGGGTACATTGAGGACATGCTCTCATATCCCTTCGTTAAGTCCTGCTTGATCTTTATAATTTTGTCACATTACTTTTTATTTTTTTGGTAGGTAGTCATTCTTTCTACTTACATTGTTTTAGTTACTGTATATATTGTTTTCTTGGATCTGCTTACTTCACTCTACATCAATTCATATAGATCTTTCTATGCTTCTCTGTATTCATCACACTCATCATTTTTCATAGCACAGTAATATTCCATTACCTTCATATACCACAATTTGTTTAGACATTCATCAATTGATGGACATTTACTTTGTTTCTAATTCTTTGCTATGGCAAAAGGTGCTGCTATAAATATTTTGGAGAATATAGGGACTTTCTTCTTATTGATGACTTCCTTGGGATATAAGCCCAGTAATGGAGTCTCTGGTTCAAAGACTATGGATATTTTAGTCACTTTATTTGCATAATTCCAAATTGCTTTCCAAAATGTTTGTACTATTTCACAGTTCTACCAACAGTGCATTAGTGCGCTTATCCTTGCACAATCCCTCCACCATTGACTGTTGTTATTTTTTTTTCCAATTTGTGTGAGGTGAAACCTTAGAGAGTTGCTTTGATGTGCATTTCTCTTATCATTAGTGAATTGGAACATTCTTTCATATGGTTATGAATACTTTGCAATCTGTCTTTAGAGAACTGCTTGTTTATATCCTTTGATCATTTATCTATTGGGGAATGGCTGTCTTTCATATATTTATTGTTTATTATTTATCTTAGATACCAAACTCTTATAAGAGAAATATGATCTAAAGATTTTTTCCTCAGTTGACCATTTCCCTTCTTGTCCTAGGTGCATTGATTTTGTCTGTGCAGGAGCTTTTCAGCTTCAAGTAACCAAAGTTATCTATTTTATCTTTTATAATTGTCCCTATCTCATGTTTAGTTAAGAATACATCTCCTACCCATAGCTATGGGAGGGATATGATCTATTTCTCTTCTAATTTTTTAATAGCATGATCTTTACTATGAAGGTCACATATTAATTTAGAATGTATTGTGGAATATGTTGTAAGATCTTGGTGTATTATAGTGTGAGGTCTAGAAGTGCTAGTCCCCTTTTTTTCTTTTGGTAGTTCCTTTACAGCTAGATCTATTTTCTGGGATTAGGTTATTTAAGATGTCTATGTGGTCTTCTGATAGTTTTTATATTTCATATTTTTGAAGGCATTCCTCTATTTCTTTTGTGTTCTTTTTTATGTTTTTAGTTTCATTACCATATACCTGTGCTTAATATATTCTCATTATTCTTTTTAATTTCTCATAGTTTTGCTGTTGTTTTGTTGTGCTCATTTGGTATTATCGATTTTATTTTTTTTACTCTCCCCTTTTTAATAAGATCAAAGGTTTATCAACTTTATTAGTCTTCAAAGAACCAACTTTTAGTTTTATCATTTTAATATTTCATTTTGTCTCCAATTTATCTACTTTCCCTCTAGTTTTTAATATCTCCTCTTCTGTGCTTATCTTAGGTTTATTTATTTGTTAGCTTTCTAATTGTTAAAAAATGCATATTCAGTTCATTAATCCTCCCTTTTTCTTTTTTAGATCATGTATTTTTATAATAGTATGATTTTCCCCTTAAAAATCACAAATGTATCTTAGAAATTTTGGTATGTTCTTTCATCATTATCATTTTATTTTACATCCTTGTTGTTTCTATGATTTGTTCTTGACCCACTCATTATTTAAGCTTTCATTGTTAAGCCTCTATTTGGGTTCATATCTTTTGTTTGTGGTTCCTGAACCAATTTCTATTATTACTGCATTATGGTCTAGAAAGGGTGTATTAACTCTTTCTGCCTTTTTACATTTGTTTGCAATATCTTTGTGCCTTAAGACATGGTCAAATTTTTGCAAAAGTTTCATGTGGTGATGAGAAACATGTATATTCGTTTGCTAGTCCATTTAGAAGATGCCATAAGTCTTTTAATGTTACTTTCTCCAGCAAATTTGTTGAGTTCCATATTTTCCCCTTAGTTTATCTTTCTGTTAGACTTATCCAAAATTGAGAGGATGCTGAAATGCCTTGTCACTATTGTGTTACTGTCAATGTATTCTTATAGCTCAGATAATTTTTCCTTTATGAATTTGGATGCTAAGTCATTTGGAGCACAGAAAGTGACTTAAGACAGAGTGTTAGACCTGGACTCAAGAAGACTTGAGTTCAAATCTTCCTCTGAACATTTATCGTGGGAATTTGGGGAAGTCATTTAACCTCTCTAAGACAGAGTTTATCATTTGTAAAATGGGGACAAAATACCTGTAGTACCTACCTTACAGGGTCTTGTGATGACCAGATGAGCTAATGTATAGAATGTACTTTGCCAAGTTTAAAGTGCTATATATTTATGAATCACAATTTTAGCCACAGTAGGGCAGTTAGTAAAACTGAATTGAGAATCCAGATCCTCACAATTTCTTTCATTTTGGCTCTTGGAAATAATATGATCCCTCTAACATAAATGGCTTTGGCAACTACACCCTTAAGAACATTTGTTGTTTCTGCACTTAATTTTTCAGGACACCATACAAAGGTCAGAATTTGGCCTTTAATGTTTTCTTAGCTTTTTTTTTTCCTTTAGGAAGGATACATAAATGTTAAATTTGCACATTCTTTTTCTTTTTAAAAATAAATAGATGTACATTTTTGGCAAAGAGGGACAATGAAACCCTCCAGCATCTTCTTTGACCCTTGTCTTAAGGGCTTAAGTTAGGCAGAATCTCATAAGGTTTCTGAAATGAAACTTGTTTTGGTTGGCCAGTGAGGAATGGGACTGAGAAATGTGTCTTTTGGTGGCATGGAGATGGAGTAGAAGCAGATTTAGGCTGGAGGTGGGGAATGGGATGGGGGTGGGGAGGGGGATGGGACTTCCTAAACATTAGAGCAATTTTAAAGTAATATCTTCCATTGCAGTAGGTATTGGGCTCCTCTTTCCTAGAGTTCTTTAAGTAAAGCCTAGAAGACCACTTGAATATGTTGTAGAATTGAGTCTTGTTCAGGCTTGAGTTTGGTCTGTCATATCCCTTCTTACTCTGAGATTCTGTGGTTACCTCTACATGACAAGTCCCAGAAGAGAATCACAGGAGCTTAGATTTAGAGCTGGAAGTGATATCAAAAGTCACAGAGTCCAATCCCCTCTTAGTTTTAAAATGAAGAAACTGCAGCTCAGAGGGGTTCTGCAACTTGCCCAAAGCTATACAGATAGTGAGTAGCAAAGTCAGAATTTGAACCCAGGACCTCTGATTTCTAATGTAGTGTTCTCTTTGATGCAGTATACTGCCCTGAGAACATTAATGCAGTGACAGGAAAGGGGATTTTAAAAGTAGATAAGGAAAAGAAGCTTCATAGTAAAAAAAGCCAGATGGGATGGGGGCAGGGGGAGGATTAGAGGTGGGTGGCAGAGATAGTTTCTTCATGGACTCGGTCATCTCCTCTTACCTTTGGCCCTAGCAGGTGGCAGGGAAAGGTGGTCTTAAGAGAGGAGTGAGACAGTGATGACAAGTGTGTGTGTGTGTGTGTGTGTGTGTGTGTGTGTGTGTGTGTGATGGTGGGGGGTGGGGGGGAGGCTGAGGGTAATATTTGTAATGTTTGTGCTATAGGCCTTGAGTCAAGGTGCAGGGAGCTTGTTGATACCCTTGGTGAAAGTTCCTTTTGCCCTGTTTTTGGCGTAGCTTGGCACACAAATCACTTCAATTACAGTAGAATGCAAGATCTTTGAGGACAGGAACTGATTCTTTTTTGTATTTCTAGTATAGAGCCTTGTGCATAGTAGAGTGTAGAGTATGTGGAGGGGACACAGGATGAGGTAAACCTGGAAAGGTGACTTACAACTCATCAACTTGGGCTGTGCAGAGCTTCCCTAGAGACAATAGAAAGCAGTTTTTACCTGTTCTCTCCCTTTTAAACCCCGCCCCCCCATTCTCTTGATCAACATTGTCAAATGCCACATAATCTTGAGAATGCTATCATTCTCTAGAGTACAGAACTTGGTATAAGGCAAGTCCATTTGGACTCCATCCAAGAGCATTCCATTCTGAAGTCCTAACAGGCCATGATATACATACAAGGAGTATGATATTGAAGTCAGACCCAGGGCAAGGCCTGCCCATCATCATGCTGCAGTAAGTCTCAAGTATATGTAGGCTTGGGATACTTGATTTAGCATGCAACTGAGTCCTAACATAATCCCTTTGTGGTCTGAAAGAAGGGAAACAACTTTTAGAAGTGCCTCACCCACTGGGAGAATTTTATGTCAATAGCTCCATTTTAGAGAAGAGATAACTGGGAGTTGTCAAGGGAGTTATTAGGTGTCATACAGGAGGCATCGTAGGACAGGTAGGTATTATACTTAGGAATTTTTAACCACACTTTAGTTTAAACAGTTTCCTTCATTTTTTTCCTTTGTATCGATAATTATAGGGATGTAAATTAGACTATCCAAGTTTAATAAAAGGAATCCTCAAAGGTGGACTTTGGAAACTTGACAGATAAGCTATGTGCCAGATTGAAACAATTCAGGTAATAGTATTCTTACCCATTTCACCTCTGCCTTTGCTCTTGTTTTTATTTCACAGCTTTGGTTTCAGATCCAATTTTCCCTGTTTCAGTTTTCACAGTTACTTATTTGACCATGTTTGGTTTGGCAGTTTAAAAAAACACCAACAGAAGGATTACATTTCAATGGTACAACACCTAATCCTCAGGCAAATGATTCGTCCACGCTTAATATAAAGTACTTAGGATGTATTGTTTGATGTAAACACTAGTTCTAATAAAATGGTGCCCGAGGTACAGTTCTTTAACTTGTAATACCCTATTTGTGTTGGCCTGTACACATTGGATTTGAAGCCATTATGATAAAATATATCCTCTTTAGCCTGATAAAACAGAAAATCACAGTATAGGACCTCCACTAAAGGGGAAAATGTGCTGTAAAACATGAAGCTTTTTGCAGAGCCTGTCACTGGTATAGAGGAAGAGCTCTTGCGCTAGATTGGCACTGTGGGATTAGGTGTCAACTTTGGAGCCTTCTTTGGAAGGACATTCATCTAACCTATGCTGTTTGTCCTTCATTCTGGAAGAGGACCATGACATCAGGAAGGAGATGTTATGACTTGGAAGTGAATTGGATTTAAGTGAGGCAGGGCTGTTGCAAAGTCATCAGCCTCATTTCTTCAGAGTCATCTGGGTCCAGTGGCAAGAAAGATGACTGGATGCAGTGGGAGGCCTTGGCCTTTTTGAGTTAAGGTCTTTCCCAGGTCTCAGTTTGTCTTAGGCAGTGCCCACTGAGTGATTAAGGCTAGTTAAAAAAAAGAGCCAAAGAATGGCCTCTTTTGCCTAGTCAAAAAAACCAAAATTAATCTGATAGGGGAAGACCCTCAGGGATTCAGGCCAAAACAGAAACAATTGCTGTTTATACTTACTCTGAGCTATCAGAATCCAAACAATGACCAAATGAGGCTTGTGATTTGGGTTTAAGGCATGGTCCATAAAAAAGAATTCTAGCCCATAAACCCCAAAATATCTTGCTAGGTTTCAGCAATCGATATTTGTATTCCTTTGGGCAGAGAACCCACAGGTAATGGTATGATTCCCTATTTGGCCAAATAAAGAGGAGGGAGAGGAGGGAAGGAGGGGAAAAAGGAAGGAAAGAGAGAGGTAGGGAAGGAGGGAACAGCATTGCCCAACTGGAACTGGCCAGTTGGATCCCCAGTGGGGAGGCTGCTACTGCTCATAGATTGTTGTTTGTTCTTTCTTCTCGAAGAGGACCAATGACATCAGGAAAGTAATGTCTTGACTTGCAAGTGAATTGGATTTAAGTGAGGCAGGGCTGTTGCAAAGTCACCAGCCTCATTCCTCCAGAGTCATCTGGGTCCAGCGGCAAGAAAGATGACTGGATGCAGTGGGAGGCCTTGGCCTTTTTAAGCTAAGGTTTCAGTTTGTCTGAGGCAACACCCATTCAGTGATTAAGGCTAGGTAAGAAATGAGGCAAAAAATAGCCTCTTTTACCTACTTTAAAAAAAAATCAATCTGGAAGGTCAAGATCCATAAGGTTTCTGGTCAAAACAGAAACATTTGCTATTTACACCCACTCTGAGCCATCAAAATCCAAATAATCAGAGGGGTTATTGTCATCTAGGAGAAGAGTCACCTCATCCTCAAAGAATGGAGCAAAGGAAGAGGATGAGAGATGATTCCAAGGTCACTGGGAATGTAGAATTGGAGAACAGAGGAAGCTCATTCATATTAGAAGGATTATATTATTTCCAAGAGGTAAAATGAGAAAAATTGTGAGGATTTGGATTCTCAACTCAGTTTTACTAACTGCACTACTGTGACTAAAATTGTAATTCATAATTATATAGCACTTTAAAAAGATGTCAGGTTATGAAGGACTTTAAAAATCAAACAGATTTTATATTTGATCCTAGAGGTAATACAGAGCCACTAGAGCTTATTGAATAGTGGGGCGATATGGTTAGATCTGCTTTTTAGGAAGATCACTTTGCTAGCTGATTGGAGGATAGACTGGAGTGGTGAGACACGAGGCAGGGGAACCCACCGGAAAAGGCTTCATGATGGACGTAGCACCTGAATTGTCTCTCTTTTCCTTTAAGGCCCTTAAAAACCTAGACATGAAAGATTCAGGAGAAGTCTATATCAGGCATAGGGCATGGTGTGAGCAAAGGCATGAGTTCAGGAATAGCATGGAAAAGGAGAACAATGCAATTTAGCTGAAATACAGATTTCTTTCATTCAGCAAATATTTATTAAGTATATACACAAAGGCAGACACTGAAATAAACTCCAGGGATATATAGACTAAAATAAAATAATTCCTGACTTTTAAAGAATTTCCATTCTATTAGCGGAGCCACATATACTTGTTCAGTCATTTCAGTAATTTCTAACTTTTTGTGATTGCATTTGTTGTTTTCTTGGAAAAGATACTGGAGCACTTTGCCATTTCCTTCTCCAGCTTATTTTACAGATGGGGAACCAAGGGTAACAGGGTTAAGTGACTTGCCCAGGGTCACACAGGTAGGAAGTATCTGAGGCCAGATTTGAACTCAGGAAGATAAGTCTTCCTGACTTCAGTTATTCTATCCACTGCACCACCTAGCTACCCCTTATACATATGTAAGTAAATAAAAAATATGGACAAAGTAAATCCAAAGTTTCTTTTGTACAAGGATATGAAAGGAAGCACTATGAGGTATGGCTAGAAAGGTAAGTTGAAGCCAGGTGAGAAAGAATAACAGGATCATGAGTTTTTAATTTATTTGATAGGCAGTGATGAGAGCGATGAAATGAGGATATGAAGGAGAGAATGGAGCAAGATTAAAATGAATGGCCTCAACCTGGTTCCATGTCAGCCTTGGATGAGGAGGTGGGGGTGGATCTAGGCTAAAGGGTACACTTCAATTGAGGGAATCTTTGAGAGACACCTGATGTAGAGGAGAGAGTTTTGGACTTGTAGTCAGGAAATCTTGGTTTGAATTCTGCCAATGTCAGTGATCATGTGGAAAACTGCTTGATATTCTCAAGTCTTAGCTTCCTCATTTATACAGTGCGGATCTAATTCTTGTACTACCTACCTCACAGGATTGCTGTGATGAAAGCATTTTGCAAAACTTAAATCTTAAGACAAGGTAACTCAAAAGTCACTGCAAGTAAACTATTAAAGCTTAAAACTTTACCCTGTATGAAAGGATGAGGAGGATGAGAATGAGGATCATGGCTGTGATAGTGATGATGATAATGATGATGATATCTAACTGACCCATATTAGGTATGTTTTGATTTTTATTGTGACCTTTTTCTAGTGTTTTTTAAAAGTCTTTTATTGATGTCTTCTGCTTCTTACATCATCATAGCTATCAACAGTATCTCTCCCCTTTTTCCTTCCTAGAGAACCAACTCATATAATAAATAGTATTTTTTAAAGAGAGAAAAAAATAAAGCAAATTGATACATTTAAAAAGTCTGAAAACATGGGCAATGTATGCGCACAACCTACCTCTCCAAAGGGGTGGGTTGTGAGTGTTCTCTCATATCTCTTCTAGAAAGTAATAATTGATCTCTAATAATTTGCTTCCATTTACTTTTGATCTTTTGTGTGTGGTTGTTCTTTCCATTTATATTGTTGTCGTTATTATGTATGTTATTTTCTTGGCTCTGCTTACTTTACTCTGCATCAGTTCATGTAAATCTTTCCATGCTTTTCTATCTTCATCACATAAATCATTTTTTATAACATGATGCTATTCCCTAACATTCATGTATCACAATTTACTTAGCCATTCATCAATTTATGGGCATCTACTTTGTTTCCTATTCTTTTCTATCACAAAAAATGTTGCTATAAATATTTTGGAGTATATGGGGACTTTCTTCTTATCGATGGCTTTCTTGGAGTATAGATTATGAATATGGAGTAACGAAGACTCTGGTTCAAAGGACACAGACATTTTAGTCACTTCATTTGTATAATTACAAACTGCTTTCCAAAATGGTCATACCATTTCATAGCTCCACTAACAATACATTAGTGTGCCTATCCTTCCACATACCCTCCAACACTGACTGTGACTTTTTTTTAAACCAATTTGTAGGGTTTGAGGTGAAACCTCAATGTTGTTTTGATTTGTATCTGTCTTATCAATTTATTACTGATGTTGGTTTGTCGTTTTTGGTTCCTTTCAGCCTAATGTAGTTTCTTTGTATCCCCCTTTTTTTTGAATGTTTGTTTTTGTTTTGTCAGCTAGCATAACTGCAACTCCTGCTTTTTTGGATTCATATGATGCATAGTAAATTTTTTTTTCTTATCCCCTCAATTTTAGTTTATATATACCTTTGTTTTTTAAATGTTTCTTGTAAGCAAGATTAAGATTATAGGGTTTTGTTTTCTTATCCAATTTGTCATTTTTTCCTTTTATTGAATTATATAATCCATTAACATTTAAATTTATGAGTTAGATTTATGTTTTCCTTTACTTTAATACTGAATTTTTTTCAAGTTATATATTTTTTCTTTTTCCATTGTAAACATGTACTATGTTTAATAATTTTAGCTTCATCTTTTTTAATGCAGCCCTGGTTCCACTGGCTTTCTTTTCCTTACTCTTGATTCGCCCTCTCATTTGTTACTCCTTTCCTTTTGGGGTTTTGCCTTTTGGTTCCTTTTTCTTTCCTACTCTTATCTGGCTATTTAATTCTTTCCCTCTTTTCCCCCTCTCAGTCAAGTAAGTGGATTTCCCCCTTCCTCCTCTCCATTAAATTTTAAAATTCCGTATTTTTTTACCGCTTTCCAAAGAGTATTTCTCTTTCTTTATTATACATCCTCTGTTTCTGTCCACTATAGACTCTCATCTTCTAGTTCATGATTCCTATAATTATCTAGTCTCTCTCTTCATATTTTTCATGGAATCAGCATTTCTCAGGTATCCATTCTGGAATGCCTCCTCTAGGCAGTTTCTTCCACTGCCTTTTAAAATTTGCTTCATAGGATCCCATTCTCCATTGTGCTTATGAGGAGGGCACAGTCTGTGGGAACCCCCTTGAACCTGGAGTACAGTCTCTGGGAACCCCCTTGAACTCTTCTTGAATCTTCCCACTAGATCTGGCCTTGGCCTGAGGCTATAACCTTACATTATCATTAGGCCCGGATCTCCACCTAGCTTTGCCCTTTATTGTCCAGCTGTTTCCCACCCAGGAGTCTGACCTCATCCTGGAGTCTGACGGCTCATCAAGCTCCTCCTTGGACTCCTCCTCAAGACCCTCCCTAAACCCCTCCTCTAGTCACCCCAGACCACTCCTCAATCCCTCCTACAATCTTTGTGTATATAATCTCCATCTTGCCTCCACCAAGGTGCTGGGATTCAATCTAGCTCCAGCTCAGTAGATTGAATCTGGCCTGCTTGTGAAAACAGGTGTCACAAAGGGTGGGATTTCTCAAGACAACCCATTATGGCAAACCCTTAATAAACTTTGTCTTTTTCTTGGCTGAGAAGGCTGGAGTCTAATTCTTTCAGCAGGACCCAGCGTGTAGGTATTTTGGGGTCTCGAGCACCCCTAAAAACCTGTGGTTCCCTACCAACATAATTTTTCTTTAACCTCTTCACTTGCTCCTAGAACAATGCCAATTCTTGCAGGTGACAGAGAGGACCCTGTTCTATTGTAGGATCCCCCCTCCCCACCCCTCATTATTCAACCCAATATCGATCTGTATCCTCCCTTTGGTTACCTTCTTTCCCTATTTGCCTCAAAACTTCCTCTTTGGGTTCATGTCCTCCCACTCCCTCAAGTCCCAGTTGCCCAACTTCTAATTTCCTCTTTCCTTCTGAGGTAGGATTAGTGGTCTTTTCAAGCAAATGCCTCGGGTAACATTCAGAACAAAGTGCCCATCTCTTTCCACAAAACATCTCTCTTCATTCATTCATCAGTGGAGCCCTCTCCCACCACTAAAGTAAAATCTCCTTCTCCCCCCTTCACCCTTTTCTCAGCAGTATCTTCTCTTCTTGAGAATCAAAGGGATCAACTTCTCATTGCTAGCCCTTGATTTGACCTGGGCACATCACATCTTCCAGAAGGAAGGACAAACACAACCTGTGAAATCCTCCCTTCCCCTCCCCTCCCTTCTCATTCCCTCCCTCCCCTCCCCTCCCCTCTCTGCTACCTAGTTAATGGGGTTTACTGGCTAGATTTCTTTCTCAAAGACCAAGACTTAAACCCAATTGAATCTAGAACTCATCGATTAGACAATAGTAGGTCCCTGCCCTCCTAACTGAGTGAATATAAATAGTAACTGTTTCTGCTTTGGCTAAAAAACCCTGAGGGTCTTCCCCACCCTGTTTGATTTTTTTTTTTTAAATTAAAGGGGCCATCCCTTGAATTGCTTCTTAAAGAGGCCTATTCACTGAATGGGCATTACCTTACTAAGAGTGGAACCTGAAAAGAACTTAGCTTAAAAGGGCCAGGGTCTTCCATTGCATCCTGGGCCATCTCCAGTGATCCTGATGACTCTGGAGGAGAAAGTGAGGGTGGTGACCTTGCACAAGCCCTCCCTAACTCAAATCAAAGTCAACTGCAAGTCATGTCATCATCTCCCTGATGTTATGGTCCTCTTTGAAAACGAAGGACAAGCCCGAGATCTTGATTTGATCTGGGCACATGACATACTCCCCTCTTCCCCCTCCCCCTTTTCATATGCTTTCCCATTTTGTAAAGTAGTCCTATTAAAAATATTGATTAACCCTTAGCAAGATGTTTCCAGGTTCTGTCCATAATGCCCTAGGCCTACTCCTTCACTGTTACTTCCACCTGACTTCTACCTTCATCCCTTTTTCCTTGCATACATTTAAAAAGAAATCTCTTTTACTTAGTTGCTGCACTTGGCTTTTGTATTTATTCATCCCTCCTGTATTTCTATTGTGTAAGACATTTGAGAATCCAATAATTTCTTCATGTCTGGTTTTCTTTCTAAGACTGTTTCAAATGCTTATTTGCTATTGAATGTTCATCTCTTTTCATTTATGGTTAAGCTCAGATTTGCAGGGTATGTCACTTTAAGCTGTATCCTGAGCTCCATTGCTTTTTGAAACACATTATTCCATTCTCTTCTGCATTTTCTAATGGCTACAAAATAGTCTTGTGTTATTTTATTTTTCTTTTTCTTTATATTTGAATGACTTTCTCTTGATTGTGGAACTTGTTTCTGAATTAAATTGTTAAATTTAACTAATATGTGTTTTGGAATTTGTAATTTTGGTTTAAAAAAAAATTCTGGAGGTAATTCTTTCCATTGGTGTTTCATTTTCTGTGTTTCGAGATCCTGGATAGTTCTCTTGTATTATTTATTGCATTATAGCGTTCAGGGTTTTTTTTTTTAATTTGTCTTGTTCTTCTGGGATATCCATAATACTTAGGTTGTTTCCATGCATTTTATCTTTGAGATAGTATGTTTTGCTTGGATAGAGCTTTTAATATTACTGGATTTTTTTTGTTGCTATTCTTCTTCTAGATTCTTCTTTCCTTCTGCGTATTTGCATTTCCTCTAAATTGTTCTTTCTTTTGTTACTTGGGTGAGACTTGTGATTGCAAATTCAAGTTTTTCTATTCTGGTATTCTATTTTACCTGCTGTGCTAATCTATTATTTTTGCTATGCAAGTCAGAAATTCTGCTCTCAGAATTCTCATTTCTCTTTTAAATCACTCAAGAACAGAGTGCTGTGGTTCCATGTTCTCTTCAGATTCCTTAAGGTCTTATCAATTGTGGGATCATTATCCTTTGTTTTACCATATTTATTTACAGATGCCTAAATTTGTTTACTAGATCTGGAGGCCATATTTCCCTCTACTGTTAATGTTTTCCCTGTGGATTTTTTTCTGCAAATATTCAAGGTCTTTGAGTTTTCTTCTTGAGATCTTTGGTAATTTCAGTCCCCCTCCCCCCCTTATTTTCTCCTATTGATCACTTTCTAACTTTATTTTCTCTGATACTAGTTTCCCTGGGGGCTGGATCTCAAAGTTTCTCAGCCTCCTACCATGCTGGGCAATTCATGGTTCACCAGCCTAAGTCTGTCTCTGTGCAAGTGATTTTTGAGGGGACAGGACTGCCTGAAGCTGGATGCTGGGAGTCTTTTCTTCAGGCTTATTGGAGTATTGTACAACTCCCTTCCAACACTCAATGTCCTATCCTGTTTGATCCATTTCTCAGTTCTCTGGCTCTGCACTGGCAGTTCAGAAAACTGCTATGTTGGTGCTACTGGTTGATTTCTGTAGTTTGGGAGGCCCAGTATCTAGGAGGTGGGGGAGGGTTGAGGTGTGTGTTTGAGCTTTATTTCAAGACTAGATGTGTATCCTGCCTGTTTCCTTTTGTTCCCCCACTCTTCTCCAGAGATCTTTTGCAGGAATACTACTATTGTGGCCCCAGCAAACTTTTTCCAGTGCTCCACAGCACTGGAAAGGAGAGAGGATCAAAGTGTGGGGTTGTGAGCCCATGTGTCAGGTCTTTGCATCAGGTAGTGCAACCTTATTGCTGGTAGTGTGGTGGGCAGTCGGGGAGGGGCTGCTGAATGAGCTTAATGCAGACATCAATTTTTTTTCCCCTTAACTTTCTTTTGGGTTCCAGGTGTACCAAAACATGGAGACAATTGAAGTTGCTCTATCTGTTTCTGTTTTAGAGAGGTTTAAGAGTTTGTGGGGATTGGAAAAAAATGTCTCATCCTCTAACTTGTTGGTCATATTTCTAGTGTTCTTTCAACTGCTCCAGGTCAAACAGTTTTCATTGCCACTGTGGATGGTTCAGTTCAGACCCACACTTATGTGAAACCAGATTCCTGGGTCTGAGCCAGAATTCCTACTCTTTCCTTATTTTTTTTCTCTACTGACCCCTAGCCAAACTGAGGGGGAGATCCAGTAATTAGTACTTTTAGTGAGTACCAGTTACAACTAACAGATCAAATCCCTTTATAACAAACTCTAAGGAACTGTCCAAATTATTTTAGTCTTGATGGGTGTGTGTGTGTGTGTGTGTGTGTGTGTGTGTGTGTATCAAATATTAATGGAATAACAGGAAAAAGCCTGGAGGCTCTTATGTGGCTTCTTTTTCCTCCTATTTTTTGTTTTGAGCCCTTATATAATGTTGGTAGAAATCTCTTCAAGGACAAGGAAAAATGGAAGTCTGAGAACTTTGGGAAATGTATGTCAGCACACATCTCTCATCTTACATAGTCTGTGATCTTTTGCCCTGTTTCTTCTGTGTTAGACTTAAAAAATAGGAGATCTATGTGCTACAGTTAGGAAATGTTTTTGTTATATAGAGATTTTAATTATAAATGAAATTTTTTAAAATGGAATTTGCTCTGTTGTACAACTCTTCATTTTTTTTTTTTTTGAGAACATCTTTAGAGGGGCATTTGGAACCCTTAGTTTTAGTTCTTGCTGTGAGAATGATTATTATTTTTTTTTAACAATAATATCCTTCTCTCTGTGTATCTCTATTTTAATCTGTAGCTCAGTCTTCTTTTCCCCTTTCTTCCCTGCCCTCCTCCCCCATTTCATTTCTTAGAAAATTAGAAGCAATCTGTGTTCTTGTCATTTAAGAAAAATCTCATAGCTTCAGAATTCCCTTCTCTGGAAAGTACCTTTATTGTTTAGGATATCAAAATATCAATGAAAAAAAGATAATTAAGATCATGATATACTACCCCATGGTGACTGGATTTAATAGAGTTATTCTGTCAGAGTTAAAGGGTCATGGATTTAGAGCTGGACAGGCTTGTAGGAGTCAGCCATTGTAACTACCTCATTTTACAGAGGAAAAGAAATGAGATCCAGAGAAGTCAAGTAACTCCTCGTTGTATAGACCTGTTTTGTTCCATACTACTTACGTTGGCACAGAAAGTTGTAGAAGAATCCCACTATGCTGCTAAGGGTCAGACAGGACAAGATGTTAAGAAGATCTTTATGATTCAGATAGAAGAATCAAGAGGGGCCTGTTCTAGGCTAGGACTTTTTTTTGTTTGTTTGTGTTCGGTTACCACTCTCAGTTTGGGACTTTGGGCCCATCAAGGTTTGGGATGAGAGATTGAAACTTGGGTCACAATTTGAAATATAGGCGACATCAGTTTTGTTTCTCATAAAGGTAAACTCAACTCTTTTTCTTCATCTCTAAAGTGAAGGGCCTGTACTCTGGCCTCCATAAGCCCTTCCAACTCTCAATCCCTGATTCTGTGATCCTTTTGCTCTTCACTGTTCTCTTCCCTCCAAACTTTCTCATGGTATCTAGAAGTCTAGGAAGCCATAGTCTTAAGGGTAACAGAAGAACTGTCTTCTGTCCCCTAAACTGGTTTACCCTTCAAAGACACAAGGACTTTGCTGGTATTCTATTGTTTTCTAACTTTTTTCATAAAGAATTGAAAAAATGGACTAGAGAAAGTAAACCAAGGGTATGCAATGAAGCAAAACAAGCAGCTGCCATTTTAAAGGCATCTAGGCAGCTGACTTCCCCTAATTCTCCCCTTACTGCCCCCCCCCATGGGTATACAATAAACTTTGGCTAGGAAGAAAGCCAAATGGCAATACATAAACCCAGGTATTTTTGGCATCCCCTTCTCAAGAGATAATAGCAGCTTTCTTTATTTTTATTTTTCTTGTGATTCAGAACAAACAAAATACCAGCAGAGCACTACACAGAATGTAGAATGTGACAAGGTGCTGACCTGGTAAACTTAATCTCTGAACAGGCAGCAGAATATGTCATCATCAATGGAAAGGCAAAGGCCAATCTAATCATCTAATATGATATAAAGATGAGCACTTCATAAGTACTTGGGAAATCTATGTTTCGTTATTTCTATCGTTTGCAAATATTGTGACATTTCCATCAATAGACAATTCTACCAGGCTATAAATTCACTCAGAGAATTTTTTTTTCCTTTTGGAAAACAAAACCTAGTGTTTGCCTTGCCCAAGGAAAATATTGAATATCCAGGGCCAGGAGGAGGCTATTCTTCTATTCTGCAAAGAGGAGTTCCCTTTCTAACAATTCTACTCCCAAAGCCCTTATCTGAGGATTGCAGATTGCATAAGCTTAGGAGTAAAGTGCATTCCATGGTCACTGTGCTGCCTCCTGGTAAACCCAGCAGTGGGCAGAGTGTGATCAGAGAAGGTAACCTGTAAAGATGCATCGTGCTCAAAATTCTCTACATAGCAAACCAGTTTACTGACACTAAGCTAAAGTTCTGGCCAGCCTCAGAATCAAACCTTCTTCTCAGATAATCCTATGTGCTCTCTCTTTATAATTTTCACTGATGCTGATGCAGGTAGCCAGCGATAACACTGACCCCTTACATTGCTCTCATTGGACTCATTTGTGCAGGACACCTTTCTAACTGGTTCTGTCTTCTCTTCTTGGTGCCCTTCAATCAAATAAAGCTCAACATCATACAAATAGCCCTGGCTCCACCTTTTCATCATGTGCATTGAAGGATAAAATTCTTAAGTTGTTTGTCTATCCAGAATGATTCTCATTCATTCTCTCTCTCTCTCTCTCTCTCTCTCTCTCTCTCTCTCTCTCTCTCTCTCCCTCTCTCTCCCTCCTACAAGAGTACTATTGATAGGACCAAAGGATTGTAGAATGGAATACACTTCTCTCTTTCTGAAATGGTAACGAAAAATGGAGACCAGGAGGAGAGAGACAGGAGGGATGAGAGACATTAGAAAGGATGAAAGTGCGGGGTAGGAAAAAAGGGAGGCGGGGAGGAGGGGGAGAGAGAGACAGAGAGAGAGAGAGAGAGAGAGAAACATGGAGTCAAATGCTTTGAATGTAGAAATCTTGCCAGAATATCTGGATCTGGTTTACGCTGAGAATGCAAGCATCAGATAAAAATAACAAGTCACCCAGTAGAGGACAGATCTCAGGGCTTCTCCTTTGCCTGGGGCTGCACATGCCCAGTTCAGGCCTCCGCGGTAAAGAAGAGAGGAGCTGCATTCCCCAGCAGAAGGCCAGAGTAAAAAAGGGCCTGTGTTTGATGTATGAGCTTTGGCTTGCCATTGTGAGTCACCCCAGAACTAGCTGCGGGCAAAACAAAAATCTTTTGTGATTAATTAGAAAAACTGGACAATTATGAATTGACTGCACACAGCCAGGGTATGGTAATATAAATAGTAATGAATCTGGTGGAGCCCAATGAGCACTTGGTGTGTCTGCGAGATCACTGGAGAAAGGCTCCACTTTTTTAGGTGGAATCTGTTTAAACAGCGGGATTTCTGATCTTGGGCAATATGAGGATCCTCAAACATGTCTCATTTAGGCCCTTGAAAAAGGAATTCTCCTTGTCTTCTTTGGCCTCGTCTCCTACCATCTACCTAATATGTATCTATTTCAGAAACTCTGTGACATGATTACCTTTCCATCTTCCTTCGCTCCCTCCCTGCCAGTGGTGCGCGGTTGTTTGGCTATTGTGCGCTCCCTCCTAGCGTTGTTAGACTGTAAGGGGACATGGGCACAGATGTGATTTGAGTTCTGAAGCACTTGTTAGTTTTGACCGGGAGGAGAAAGAAAACCACGGCATGTGAGCTATTTTATTAGCGGAATCGGCCAGCAGAATACTAGAGTTAGTTGCTGGATTAATGATTTATACGGTGGAGGGCAGGGAGCCGGTGGGTGCCTGCTACAAAGTTGTGCGAGGCTTAAAACGAGAGCAAAGACTACAAAAACCTCTGGATGTTAGCGCGGCATTCTCCCGACGTCTCTTGTTTCACAGAACGTGTCCACCTTATGTATGGGAGCTTGGGGGAGACAGGCTTCTCTTAAAGGATGTTTAAAATGAAAAGTAATTAAGCTCTGCCAGTGCCGGCAAATGTCAAAATACAAATTTCCTCCAGTGATCATTTTTTAACCACGGTGGCAGGCAAGGTATCCTTTTGTCCTGGGGCGATGCGTTGCAGACAGCAGTGGTCACAGAGTAAAGAATAACAAAAGAAAATCGGATTCCTCTTCTCCTTCCCTCCCCTCCCATCCCCCTACGTGAGCCACACATCTATAAAACATCCTCCAGACCTTTAAAAATTTTGTTTCTGCCAGGTAATTAACTCTTCTTATCGTGCATTATACATATCCCTGCGCTTTTCTGGGCCCTGGGTTTGCCCTCCTTGGAGTGCACATTGTTTTCCATTATTATTCAAGCAGGGCCGCCTCAGTAGTAAACCCATTGACCATTCAATCAGTGGAGTAGCTGCTGCTGATAATTAAAAGTTCCCAACCTCTTGCCCCAAGGCCAGGCTAGAGCCAGTCAGAGAGGAGCCAGGTCCGGGCTGTTCAGGGACCAATCGATCAGCTGATTAACCCTTATTACTGATTGGTCAGAGCTGATTGCATCTCTAGTAAAGAAATCTTCTCTTGCCTGCAGGCATAGGAGGCAGGCATACATTCTGTCGGGGCTATGGGAGCTGCCTAACAGTCAGTGTCTGTGCACAGATTTAAGGAGGGAAAGAGGGTGGACCTGGGATAACAGATATTTAAGGTTTATTTTCTTCACCTCCCCTCGCCCTCTTTCCTTGTTGTTTAAGAAAGGTCCTGCTTTTTCTTAAGGTTTCTTTTCTAGAGGAAGGAGAAGATTCCTATCTGATGACCGGACTCTCCTGGCTTAGATGATTGCTGGTGTTTTGCAAGTGAAAAGACTGGTGCTTTTCAGGTTGAAACAATCCCAACAGGTTAATTTAGGTTCCAACCCCTTCCCATTTTTTTTTTTAAACCTTGCAAAACAGACATGGTCAAAAGACACTAAAAGCCAACCCTTATTAAACGTGTCTCTCTTCCTCTACTAGATTGCTTTTTTGACCAATCAACTCTGACAGGGTTTGTATTTGCTAGCTAGTAAATATTTATCTTTGGAAGGGAATAAACAATCTGTTTTCCATTAGCCTCACATTTTGGCACAGGGATTACAGTATACTGTACTGAACCCAAGGCACCGAGAAGAGGGCTGCCCCACGGTTGCCTTTGAAGCAAACAGCAGAGATGTTATCACACAGGTGTGGTGGACAGAACTATAATAAACAACGGTCCATGTTTTCTTAAGGACTTTGATTTATGGGGACTCAGGTTGAAGATGAAGAGGCTGTGGTGCAAATCAAAAGGGGCGGGGGAATCTCTTGTGAAATTTTGCAGCTATTTTGGTTCCAGGCTTGTCTCTCCATCTGCTGCATGGGAGAGAAGAGGAGAATTTTGCAAAACCAACTTTGCAAATTTTATCTCAGCCTCCATCTTCAAAAAGGGCATGATTCTGCAGTCATTGAAGCAGTCCAAACTCTTATTGACGTCAAAGGCACTCTGTCCTGTGTAAGGGTGGGGTTGGGGGGATGGGAGAGGCAGGCCTAAGTGTCAGATGTGACCATGTGGCTGGGAAACAACTGTTTTCTGAAATGCACATTGTTGTCCTGGTGTTTTTGTTTCTGAGATGGCAAATCATGGAAAAAAAGGATGGTCTTCTAGGAATGTATGAACCAAAGCACTTTTCTCTGGAGAGGAGGGTTCAAGTATAATGCAGGTTCATCTTACACCTCTCTGGGAGGTTGGTTACTGAAATCAGTCACATTTTTGTAGCCCTTTAAGGTCTGTAAAGTTAAAAACTTTTTGAAGGGTGGAATATTATGATCCCCATTTTACATATGAGAAATTAGAAGTTTAGAGAGGTAAAGAGATTTGTTTGCAGTCACCAAGTGAAAAAGTGAGGACTTGAGCCTGTCTTGTGATATCATGTCCATTGCTTTTCTCACTACACTTAAGCTGCCTCCAAAGTAGCTGAGGGGGACCATGTTATAGGATGTTCTCAACTGAAAGGGAGCCAACAACCTGGAGGTAGGTGCTAAGAATGGCACTGTTGAAGTTTTGTAGCATATTTCCCTAATAGATTTGTACTTTATAGTTTAGTTGTTACGGAAGGTTACAGAGATCTCTGTCATGGGAAAGCTCAATATTCAATATTCCTTAGGAATTCCTCCCGGTCTGAGGAGGGCAGGGATAATCAATTGATAAATCAATCAACAAACATTTATTAAGCACCTACTAAATGCCAAACATAATGAACCAGTAGGCTACGGTTGGGAAATTACATCTCAAAGAAAGAGTTATATTTCACTTGAGAGACAATGGGTTCTCCCTCTGAGGTCTTCAGATAGAGCCTGGAGTGAAAGGAAGAGAAAGAGAGAGGGATACATATTGGATATGTGGATTTCTTTCGATAAGTTAGATTAGATGGCCTTAGAAATTCCTTTCAACTCTCAAATTTGGTAATTCTACAATCAAAATAGCTCTGGGGCCTCAGGCAAATCATTGAACTCTTTTGAAGCCTTAGTTTCTTTATCTGTAAAAGGATTGTGTTGGACTAGATACCTTCCAAGGTCACCTGTCAGCTCTGAAAAAAACAAACCCAAACTTGCATTTTGCTTCCTTGTGTTCCTTGTCCTCTTTCCATAGTAATGGAAACCATAGATATTTCAAACTTAAAAATTTCTGAAAAACAAAACTGAAATTGAAAAAACTGAAAAGATTATATGTCAATTTGAAGTGGGTACCTTTTGTTATTTTCTATTTAAAAAATCATGTATAGGGGAAACTGAAAATTTTTTTTAAATTTGCTAAGAATCTAATTACACAATACTCTGCTACAGATTGTACAAAGAGAATGACATAGCTTTGTCTATCTTCTGTTGCCTTCCTGGAGCTTAGAGTCTGTGCCATAGATGACAACTTTTAAAAATGTCTGTGCAACTGCTTAGAATTTTGAAAGTTTCTGATGCCTAAAATGTATATACTCAACCCAGAGATCTCTCTGCTGGGCATATACCTCAAAGAGGTCAGCAGAAAGAAAAATACCATATTCACTAAAATATTTTTGTCCCTTCCCTCCCGTTGGCCCCCCGACCTTGGCCCTCCCCTCCCCATCACCCCCCCCCCCCCCACACACACACCTTTTTTTTGGTGGCAAAGAACTAGAAACAAAGTAGATACGTGACCAACAATTAGAGACAGCAAAATGGCTGAACAAATTGTGGTATGTGAATGTTATTTTGCTCTAAGAACTGATGTAAAGTAATGAATCTGGTTTAGAGGAGCGGGAAGACTTGAATAGTTGAAAATGAAATCCAAAATATATACATGACTACAACAATGTAAGCGCAAAGAACAACACTGTCCTCCACCTCATGAAACAGAACAACGTGTAATTAGGCTCCAAAGAAGAAATGAAAAAATGAACTTCTGGGGCGAGGCGGGGGGGCGGGGAGAAGAGGTGTACTGTGGGTATGGAACATGTATGTATCTATTCTTGGACACAGTTGATGTGTTGCTTAGTTAATTCTTTTCCCCCTCTTTTTTATTCTTTGCATAAGCTCTCAGGGCAGGGAGAAGGAATATATCTAGAAATGAAGGTGACATAAAACCAAAACATACCAATATAAATTTAAAGAATGATTCTGACTAGGAGAGTTCGATTGAAAATAATATTTCATATCACCACAATAGTACCAAGACAGGAAGAAAGCACTTGTTGATATTTGGTTGCTGGAGGAAATTGACCGTATTTTGGAAATATTTGTGACATTTGCTGTAAATGTTTGAAATGCCTTTATAGTTTGGAAACTATTATTCAGAAAACCACTACAGAAGTATTTGTTGAGCATTTAAAAATATTCTTCAGTTTCTTTTTTTAAATCATCAAAATAATGTTAATAGTAACTATTGGCATTTATGTGGCTCTTTATGATTTACAAAGTATTTTCTTCACAAATACTCTGCGAGGAAGGTAGAGTATTACCCACATTTTTTCACATTTTTATGATGCTTTTATATCAGTTATTTCAAATACTCTTTCCTCCCTGACATTGCCTTGTGACAAAGATAAACAAGTAAGCAAAATAAAAAATCCAGTTTGCATTCTGTCCTAGTAGTTACCTGCCTTTCTCTTATGGAGTGGAGGGTGGTATGCTTCATTATCTGTTCTTTGAGACCTTCATTGATTTTTCAATTAATCAGTTTGTCCTTGTCTTTCTCCTGTGGTCCAGAAAAGGAAATTGAGGTTCCTAAAGCAATTTGCTCACATAAGAGAAAGACATTTATTAAGCCCCTACTGTATGTGGGCACTATGCTGGGCATTGGGTATACAAGTATAAAAAAAATGAAACCATCCCTACTTTCAAGGAGTTTATACCCAGTTGGGAAATTAGACTCAGAGCAGATAACAGAATCTAGATGTGTTGGCTTCAAGGTCAGAGACCTTTCAAATTTGCTGAACAGCCTAGAATGCTAATTACCGTCAAAAAGCAAAAACATCTACAAAAACCAAGACAGGTTGGATTAAGCGAGTGCTTTGCCACAGAGATGTTAAATGCAGCATTCACTTTAAATATAGTATGTTGTTTTCCTGAATATGAAAACCATGCCAGCAAATTCCTTGACAACAGAGAGTACAAACAGAGCATCCAGTTGAAAAACAGGTAGGATTCCTGTAATGGGAGGACCATTTTAGGATCTGTAGGATTGAAGGAACACTGTAATTTGAAACTCAGATTAGCCAGTCACCCTGTGGTAAAAGCAGATCCCAGAGGTTACTTGGAATCACTCACCAAACTGTCTCTGAATTATATCTCCCTCAAACAATTGCACATTTTCTTTTCTAATGAAAGCAGACAAGAATCACTTACTATGTCTAGTGACATAAAACAAATGTTCCTGGTTTGGTTGCAGAGATCCTGTTGATAAAGCTTTTCCAGTTGTTTGGTGTGACAGAAATACTCAAAAAGTTGACAGATTCTTGGGGGTGGGGAGGGGGGCAGGGAACGTCAAGTATTTTTGTTTTCAAAAAAAAAATTCTTCAAACAGGATGAGTTGCCCTCCTCCCTTCACTCTACCTTTCTTGGAAGAGGGTTGGTAAAGCCCATCATGTGTTAATTAAAAAAGCTTCCTCAATCCTCAAATATCAGTTGACTTTAAATAGTAAGTCAGACAAAACTTGAGTTGCTCATCTTTTCCAGTGGAAACTTTGTACACAGATATCAATTAATTCAGAACATAGTTGAGAGAAATGCAAGTGATATCACCAGATCAGTGTTTGTCCCTAGAACGGAACGCACTGACATCCAACAAAATTGTTAAAATATGTTTTAAAAGCCCCAGATACAGCACATTTGAAAAAATAAGTGTACCCTGTGTACGAGTTTTCTTTCAAACAGACCAGAACGCTATGCTTGGCTTTTGCTGTCTCAGTCTCCTTAGGAATTTCTAATGAGTAAACTGGAGCATTTAACAGTAAAATATGGTTATGGCTGCTAAATGCAGGCTACATTTAACAACCGTATATTGATTTTTTTCTTGTAATTTTATTTCCATGAACATTTCTGGTTTCTTAATTAGTAGCCTTTTAAAGAGAGATTTAACATTCTCACGATCAGAGGATTTCACTTATATGATATAGCTTCCCAGGGAAAAGAAAGCTCCAGACTTCCAGTTGTTGGGAGGGGGGTAAGAACATGCACGTGCAAACGTGTGTAGATATGTACCGACCTACACTCTCACAACTGAGCCCTGCCAACACAATTAAGTCAAAATAGCACTGGCTTGCCTGGTGACAAAACTCCACAATTTCCAATCGCACAGTCAGTCACCCTGTAACGGGAAGAACTGTTTACCCCATGTTCCTTATTAAACTGAAGTATTTTATTTAATGAGCATGACTCATGCAAGGTGTTCCCATAAATCATCAGCTGGTTTACAAACTCAATAACTAGGCTTCCTGCTATAACTAGGCTGTGCACACCTTAAATTATTAACACGCCAGGGCCTTAAGGCAGATCTTTGATGATGATGATATAAACACTGTGAAGACAAGGTGCTCTCTCAGCAAAAGATTATTGACTCTAATTACCATTTACCACAGGAAAAAGAAAAGAAAAGACAATAAAATATGAGGGAGAATTTAAATCTAAGATTTAATTTTATGAGGAGTTTTAACCCCCCCCCCCCAACTTTTTTTCTTCTTTCTTTTTTTCTGCTGTTTTGCCGCTGCTGTGCTACTCTTGCCACTGCGTTGTTGGTGTATAATAATAATCGCCCGCGGTTGGCTAACCTTAAAAGGAGGACAGTTGTTAAGAAGAAGAAAAAAAAATAAAACATGAGAGAGCTGTTCAGTTGATATTATATACATTCTTTGAAATGGATGGAAAAAGGCCAGAGGGAACAGAAAATGATAATGCGCTGGAAAAAATCCCAGCTTTAATTGTTTTCATGTATGTAATGTAATAAAAAGGTTAAAGGACTAATATGTCTGACTACAATCATTTGGGTTTGTAAACTAGAACTCTGGGTCAGCTTTTTTCAAAGGAGTCATTTACTCTGGTTATATGCCTTGGTTTTACAGTGCCCTCATTATACAACTATTGGAATGATGGTGAAGAAGTTAAAATGCAATTTTAATTACAAAAAAGCCTTTTTAAAACATTAAAAATCAAGCAAAATGACCCAAGGCTGTCAGATACATGAATAGAATGTCTTTCATTTCTCTGAATTTGGAAGATGGGTATGACTGGGGAAGAGGATGAGTGAAGGCCCAGAAAGCTGAGGAAGGGATAGGCCCACAATTAATGGCAGAAAATGGCACTTGGGTCTAGTATCATGTTCTGAATGGCTTTTGTCCAACTTCCCCCATAGTTTGTCATATTTCTCATTTTAAGGGCTTTTAATTTGTATGTTACTGTCTCTGTGGACTACATTTCTGCTAAAAAATGTTCTGTAGGAGGACTCCAAATTACTTATTTTCATTTCCGTTTCCTGATGCCCACTCTCTCTCTGTAGTGCTGTACATAAGGGAAGGGGAAATTCAGATTATCATCTTTCTAGGCTACATCTGAGCGGTTGAACCACAAAAATCTAGCCAGGTGTTAAGAAATTCCCATCACCTTCTCCCAGCCACAGATTCAATGCTGGATTATACAGATAAGTTTTTACAAGTTTGTTCATAAATTCATCAAATATTTGTGTGTTTACCATAGGCT
Source organism: Trichosurus vulpecula (assembly GCF_011100635.1). Lineage (NCBI taxonomy): Eukaryota > Metazoa > Chordata > Mammalia > Diprotodontia > Phalangeridae > Trichosurus > Trichosurus vulpecula. The sequence goes on along the minus strand of NC_050573.1, from coordinate 176,967,242 downwards.
AAATATTGGGCTAGGTGCTAGACAAAAACAAAACCAGTTCCTGCCTTCAAAGAGTTTACATTCTATTTGATTATAAGTTATAAAGTTATAACCACTGTTCCATTATTACCCTTGCAGTGTTAAGAGAAAATAAGGAAAATGACTGGCATGTTGTGTGGACAGACACCCCTATAGTGAATTTCTGGGAGGACATAGATAAGAGGTACACAAAATGGCTGGTCATAGGTAGCTTATAATTTACATTGTTGGAAGGATACCTGCATTGAAGAGATCAGAGATCTATTTGAATAGAAACACTTAAGGAATTTAAAGGTATATTTTTAAGTCCAACAACAATTTTGTGGAGCCATGATGAGAACACCAGGATTAGCTCTTCTTTTCACAAGAAAATCTATAATAGATGGTTAGGGTCTCCTTAGTTGTCAGTTTTATTGAGGGAGGCAGTCTGGGCTGATTGATCCATTTAAGGTTTTTGGTTTAGACCTGAGTCAGATAGAGAAGAGGGAACTTCTAATTATCCATCAGCACTTAAGTTTTATTACATTTATTACGTTCATTCACCTACCAATAAAGGGAACAGATTCCAAGATGTGAGAAGGGGACAGATGATTGGGATGTTGTTGTAGGTTCTGGCTGACTCCTTTTGGAGGCCTGCTTGAGTACTTGGCAAGAAACATTTACACTTAGTGGTTAGTTGCATATAGCCAAGGGAAGGTTAGTACATATTGCATATGTTGCATATGTTTAGAATTTTGTAATTCACCTTGTCAGGTTAACTAAAGATGAGACGCTTTATTTATAAGCATATACACATATACGCAGGCACATATAAAACATTTCAAGTGAGGTAGCCATTCCCTTTGCTGAAGAGAGATGAGTAATGCTAGATGTAATAAAAAGAACACCCATTGTTTATAATCTTTTGGAAAAATACAACACGCTCACACAGTTACCTCCCTCTGAAGCCATCTATCAAAGTCAGGGCTGTATCATCTCTGTGAGGTGGAAAACTGAAAATACTGGACATTCGAGGGTCTGAAGCTCCCCTGGGTCTTTCCTTAAGAGCAAGAGTATCTTGGTCTAATTCCGAATGGAAGTAATTGCTTTCCTAATATCTCACTTGCAGTCTCAGATAGCATGAGTGCATGATTCTTTTATTCCTCTTATCATAAAATGCCCTCCATTGTTAAATTATTCCTGTTGAATTTTTCCCCAGAGATGGCTCTATGTAAATAATGGGAACAATGACTCCAATCTGTGGTATCCATTTAGTTCTGTAAGGCAGACTAAGTGAACATGTATTTTTTATTATGGGAAGACTATGTGATATCAGGAAAGAGAGGTCATGATATATGTGCTGTTAGGGTGCAATATTCATTGTAACACATGAACTCTCTACAGCAAGGTAATCTCATGTCTTTTTCCTTGGGCTGATTCTGATGCAAAGAGCCACAACCTGAGTCCTCCTCTGTAGCTGCTTTCAAAAAGAGTGCTACTAGGGTGGATGGAGGCAGGATCTACCCTCTGAACCTCAGTGTCCGGGCAGCCACCCCTGCTGGAGCATCTGAGAATCTCTGTTTGAATGCTGGCCCTCAGCATAGCCCTCGCTGGTCTTGTTCTTGGGGAAAATGGAAGAATGGGTAGCATCTCCTCATCAGTCTAAGCTGGGAGAAGGGGAGCTGACTGTGTAGAAGGTAGGGAGTAGAGGAAATGAGAGGGGTGGCTAATAGCTCAGTGGATAGATAGGCTAGGAGTCAGGAAGACCTCAGTTCAAATTTGGCCTCAGACACTTACTAGCTGTATGACCCTGGGTAAATCTCTTTACCCTGTTTGCCTCAATTTCCTCATCTGTAAAATGGGCTGGAGAAGGAAATGACAAACCACTCTAGTATTTTTGCCAAGAAAACCTCATACAGGGTCATGAAGAGCCAGTCACATATGAATGACAAATTTGTGAAGAGTAGCAAAAGACATTGGTTGGGTATCTCAACGTTTAGGAGGTTTGGGGCTACCATTAATACAGGGCATTTGGTTAGTGTTTCTTGACAGGGATATCCTTGGTATCAGGCAGACTGGTGCACTGAGATCATATTGAGTCCTATGTCTTAAATATCTGTTGGCTAATTGGCATTTTTGTGCTTGCTTTTTCTTTAAAAAGGCAACTTGCAAATTGCTTATTATGTTTTGAACAGACTTAGTTACTGATGCTGGAAGAGAAAGGGTTATTCCCAAATCCCAAGAAGCTGATACTCACAGCAGGAAGAATGTGAGCTAGTTCTGTGCCTTCAGTAGCATAAAACCACAAACATGGAACAATTATCACAAATGTATTTATTTATGGAATTTTGTATTAGAATGTTGCACGTGCTTTGAGTCTCCTGTAAGATCTACTAGGATTCTACAGCAGGACTCCCCCCACTGCCCACCCCCGCCCCAAATAAACAAATGAATGAACAAGAACAGTACTCAGATATATTTATTCTGTGAATGAAAAAGCACTAAAAATAACTCCATAGGTAAGTATAAACAGAAGAGTAATGGTATATATTTATATACACGTTTTTCTCCAGGATATTTGATTTTTTTTATATGATTTAAAAAAACCAATTAGGTAATTATTATCCTGAGTGTATCCTGAGGCTGGGATATAGGTTTTATCATCCTTCTTTTACAGAGGAAGAAAGAGAAGCATTGTTGCATAATGGAAAGAGCTGTAAGTCTGGAGTGAGAGGGCCTGGGTTTATTTATCACCTCTTCCACTTACTGCTTGTATGACTTTAACCCTGAGTCTCACTTCTCTATTCTGTAAAAAGGGGAGGGGGGGGGATGGGTTGGACCAGAGTAGGCTCTGAGATTCCTTCCAGCTCTAGATCTATGATCCTAGGAATTACAGAGAAGTCGAGTGATATGCCCACAATCCCATAACAAGTCACATCTGGAGCAAATAATAGAACCTGGGTCTTTTGCCTCCTGCTCCAGACGCTAAATCATGTTGACTTAAGGTCTACTCTACTCAGCAATATAATTCTTTTTATTAGATGTGAGATAGAATGCAAGATCATAAAAAAAAACCCAGTGCAGACAAGAACAAATAGGATTCTGAGACCGTCAGCAGTTTCCTACCTACGAACCTTTCAGCCTTTGTGTCCACTTGTCAATGCTGCTCTACCAACAGGCCTTTAGGGAGGGATATATTTAGACCAGAGGTGTCAAACATGTGGTGTTGCAGCCAGAAACACTCTTGAGTCTAGCTGGAACCAGAAAATGAAATGAGAAAATATTTAACAAAATAAATAAAAATACAATAGAACACAGATAATGTCAATAAATGGTTTTGTAATTTAGTGTGCATCCCGAAGGGGTCCTGATATATGATTGAGTGGTCCTCCCCACCTTCTCACCCCCCATTTCTATTTGAGCTTGACACTATTGCTTTAGAGGACCTCCCAGGCAAACAAAAGGAGGAAGGAAATGGTGGAATGCAGTGAGTCCTTACCCATCCTGAGGGCAGCTAGGTGACTCAGCCGATAGAATATCAGGCCTGGAGTCAGGAAGACTCTTCTTGAGTTCAAATCTGGCCTCAGACACCCATTAGCTATATAATCCTGGGCGAGTCACTTAACCCTGTTTGCCTCAGTTTCTTCATCGGTAAAATGAGCTGGAGAAGGAAATGACAAACTGCTCCAGTATCTTTGCCAAGAAAACCCCAAATGGGGTCAGGAAGAGTTGGATGTGACTGAACAACAAACCCATTCTGGATATGAGCTTGCATTTTAGCCTCTTTTCAGTTTTGGAGGTGCTCTCAACAAAGCAAACTAGGATTCATTTATCTAAACTCACAACTCTTTGAGGAAGTTAGGGCAAATGCCTAATAGCTAGTTGTTGAATGAATGGATGTCTATTTTATTGATGAAGGAACTGGGCTATAAGTGAAGTCACAACCCAAGTAAGTCAAAGAGACAAAATTTGAATCCAGGTCTTTTGACTTTAAATCTAGGGTTCTTCCCAATATACCACCCTACTCTGCTTTCTTCCCCCATGACTAGTCACCCTAGATTTGGATTCCTTCACACTTGATCCCTTGTGTATTCTCCTCTTTCCAACTTCCCATTTATTGCTCTGATTATACCATTCTCTTTTGGGGGTGAGGTTCTTGCCTTCAAAAAATTGGGGGGGGGGATTTTTCTAAAAATATGAATAAAGGGAATGTTACAACTTAGACATGGGGAAGCATACTTTGATGATCTGTGATTTCATGATTTGTCCTGGCACAGATTGCGGAGCCTACAGGCTTTAGTTTTTATGGGTTACTATGGCCCAAAACATTATTACCATGGATGGACAACCTGGTGACCATTCCTCTGGCCTTCCCATACCTAGCTAGACTGGTTTTCAGAAAAAAAAAAGACTATTTGGTCCATCCCTGGCCTGTACTTAAAGACTGTCCATTTGGATAGGATGTACTAGAGTTTGGTTCTACTGGAATTGGCCTGGATCAACTCTATTATGATGAAACATCAGAGTAAAATTTGAATGAAGAATAATAATTATAACAGTAGAATGTAAGCTTCTTGGAAATCAGATCTTTTTTACTCTTTTCTTCGTAACCCTGGCACGCACATGCACACATATACACATACACTTTTGTCATTTGTTTGTTCAGATGCATTTTACTTTCAGTTGGAAGGTAGAGGCTCCCTCCACCAAATAATTTATCATTGATCATCATAGTAATGTATCATTGTTTTTTATTTAGACCTGTGATTTCATTGGCATAGAGAACTCCTACAGAGGAAATTCCCCCTAATCAAGCAGATGGGCAACTCTTCGGCTATATGATCTTAGAGAGGTTGTCCAGTTCCCTAAGAAGTCTAGTGATTTGCCCGGGGTCACACAATCAGGCTGGACTTAAACCCACATCTTTCTGATTTCAAGGCAGGTTCTTCATACACTACGGCAGACTGCCTCCCCTTTAACTTAGAGAAAATACTTAATAATTGTTTGTTGAACTGAATCGAATAGTAGCAACTAATATGGCACCTTTTCTCTGAATTTACACTCATCTTCCTGAAGATACTCCAAGTCTTTCCTTTTTTTGTTCTCTGGTCTCCCTAAGCCACAGGAATCTCTTTCCTTCAAATTCAGCACTTATTCTCTGGAATACTCATTTGATGATGTCGGACAGTGTTCTATACCATCTGTTTTGTTCTGTTGTCTTGTCTGTGACATCTCATTTTGTTATATTGTTATTTAGCTTTTTAAAAAGTTTTATCAATATTTTTATATTACACATACTTACTCATTACTTCCAATGAGAGGTCTCTTGTAACAAAGTAAAACAATAAAATAAAACTAATAACACAGTAATTTTATCTGAAAATGCATTCAATATTGCATGTCTGTAGTGCGTTTCCTCTCTCTATTTAAAAATAAATAGAAATCTACTTTTCCTTCCTCTCCTCCCTCTGCCTCGTTGGGGAAAAAAAAAGAAAAAAAACAATTCAACTCATATTTCTGTAGTACTTTACATTTTACAAAGTGATTTTTTTTTAAACCACAGCTCTGTGAGGTAGTGAGTATTACTATCTCCACTTTACAGATGAGAAAGCTGAGGTTTAGAAAAAATCAAATGATTTGTTCATAATCACACAGCTCATATTTATCAGTGCCAGGACTATTATCCTGGTCTTTAGGCTCAGTGCTCTATGTATATGGCTTGTTTTCCCAGCTAGATAGTATGCTTCCTAATGGCAGTGACTGCATATATATTTATTGCTGTCATCTAAAGCATTTAGCACAATATTGTACACAGCCGACCCTCAATTAAAGTGAATTGAGTGAATACAAGAGGAAAGACATAGGGCCACAAGAGTTAGCTGAGTGGCTCAAGGTCAGATAGACAATGGCAAAGGCAGAATTAGCATTTAGTCCAATACTCCCCTGGCCATACCCAATCTAAAATGTACATGATATTGACATCTCACCCAGTACTTCTTTTATTATGTCAGTTGAATAGAGAAGTCACAGGAGCTTGCTACATCCACCGAAGAACTACGCTAGGCTACTTAATCAGTTTCCTTGTCTGTATTTCATTTTGACATTGGGGCCAAGAACTCATGCAGGCCTGCCTTCAAGACTAGTTGGTATGAAGAGAACAGAAAATTTGGGACTTTTCTGTTTTTCACCAAACGGCTTGAAGACATTGGCAGCTCTTGTTTGGAAAGAAGCTGCCTATAATAAATTGCTAACATATTATTTAAGATAGCTGACATACTACCAATCTTATTTGCTAAATGTCTTTCACTGAAGCATGTCAAGTAGGCCATAAACTAGTCATGATAACTTAATTTTTTTTGATGTTGCCAGAGAAGCTTAATCCTAATGCAGCAGCACATAAAACATTTCTGTAATGAGGAATTCACAAGTTAAAATATAATGCTTTTGTAACTCTGGACCTCTTGGGGAAAAAATAAAATGAGTCATTAAGTCCATGAGAGACAATATATGCATTCAGCTTTAAATGTGTTCACCAAATAGGTTCTTTTCTCCATGATATGATTACTTTCTTTTATCAGAAGAACATTATCATTCCACCACAGCATGTTTCATTATATTTGAAAATAAAAGCCATCACGCCATACCTGTTTATCTATTGATCTATATCAAAATAGATATTGTCTTCATAGGACATATTTGGATTCAAAAATGTATAATATATTGTAGATGCCCAGTGGAAAGAACACTGGACTTAGAGGGCTTCAGTTTGAGTCCTGGCTGTAGAGACTCTAGAGTCTACTAGTTGCGGGGGTGTGGGCAATTCCTTGGACTTGTCTGAGCCTTAACTTTGTCATCTGTAAAATGGAGATAACTATTTGCGCTGTTTATACTGTTTATACCCTTTGACCCAGTAGTAGCACTACTAAATTTATTTCCAAAGATGATTAGGGAAAAAGAAAAAGAACCTATATGTTCTAAAATATTTATAGTATTTATAATATTTATGGTAGTAAAGAACTGGAAATTGTGGAGATGCCTGCCGATTGGGAAATGGCTGAACAAGTTGTGGTGTATGATTGTGATGAAATACTATTGCATTGTAGGAAACGATGAGCTCAGTGATTGTAGAAAACACAGATAGACTTGCCTGAAATAGTGAAGAGCACAAAGAACAGAACCAAGAGAACGTTGTACACAGTAACAGCAATGGTATTTTGAAAATGTCTTTGAGCAACTAAGTCATTTTGTCTATTGTAAATACCCAAATTAACTACAAAGGACCCATGAAGAAAGACGCCAAATACATCCAGAGAAAGAACTGATAAATAGAAGTATGTATAGAATGATTTTATGCACATACATACATTCATGCATACGTACCATCCATACATATGTGTATGTATACCTGTATACACACATGTATTTGTGTCTAATGGTAGCCATATTTAGGGTGGTGGGGGCAGGGGGAAGAGAAGAAAAAAAGGAAAAAAGAAATTTACATGATAACTTTATTATATATTTAAAAGGAATAGCATGTTGTTTTTGATAGACTTGCAGTTTCATGCCCAATCATCTTTTTAAAAAAATTCTATGTTATGGAAATGCTTATGTTATTTCATAAATTAAAAATTAAATTAAAAATAAAGCAGGAAAACATTGAAGTATATTATAACAGTGTAGAAGTAGAAAGAGTGTTTTAACATTTCAATCTATTTGTTATATCACTGGATGGAGATATCACCAAACACATATGCACACCTCCATGCAATTGTGGTGATAAATTTCACTGCTCCATGACTTTCTTAAGAATTAAATTCATTCGAACATGTTTGAGTTTATTCCACAAACAATGAATTTAATCTATGTTAGACTGTCATCAAAATATCCTTTTCTTAAGAGATTAGCCCCCAGGCAATGCCCCTCAAAATATTTTTGGGACAAAAAAATATAGCACATTTTTCCTAGAATTTTGTTTTGCATAAAGATGGAGTCCCCACAAATGTTTTTGGGATGTTGGGACAAAGAACTAGTGAGGCAATTAATCTGAAAGGTATTCATTTGATTAACCCATTACCCTGGGAAACAGCTGTGCTCATGTGTTTTCTATCTTGGATAGTGAGTTTTAGGCATAGGTTTATGTGACATTGGTGACTAGTTCATTGGAGATGTTTAGTTTCTAAAACTATGTTTTAAGGAAGTTGCACTAGTTGATCAGACACTGGGCTTACCTGATTATTCTGTATTTTTTAAACTTCAGGATGAAAATATTTTAAAAGCTTTTTGAGATACCACTGCTAAAAGTTAGCTTTGAATCTTGACAAATATTAAATAAATCACCTTAGTCAAGGTCCATGGTGTGGTCCATGGAAGGAGGTTTTTATTTTCAGTGAAACTGAAGAATCAGGGTACCTTAGGAGGTGAGAGTTATTTATCCTATCTTAAAACTAATTCTGTGTAGTAAGGATTGAAAGAAGGTGCCATTCTATACAACCCATTTACACAGGTTTATTTACTTAATGTGATCTAGTAAAAATCTCATTGCTAGTGACAGTAGGACAGTAAATATATTATGGCAGTGCTGTCATTAGCAGGAAATAGTTCACAGTTGAGACATTGTAGTTGTGAAATATGACTTTTTAAAGTGCCAACCAAATGCTGGTGGTGTTATGGTTACTCAGTCAATGGAATTACAAAATTAAAAGGAAATGTTTTAAGTCAACTTGGAGGTAGCTGGTCATACTTTGACACTTTAAGCATTTAACTGGTTGTATATTTCAGATAATCACAGTCATCCATTAAAAATACAAATGATCCTGAAATCAAACTATGTAAGGGTCTACAAAACTTTATCCTACTTTTTTTGATCATGTGCTAATGTTGCAGAATTTTTGGAAAACATATATGTGCAAGGCATATTTTTCTATTCTTTTCTATTCAACAAACATTTATTTAACATGATATGCAAGGAAATGGGGCACTGTACCCAGATTTTTTAAAAATCTTTTTCTTGGCATCTTGAAGTATTTAAAATAGGAAATGAAAGAAAAATTTAAAATATTCACATCTGACCATATTTGGCTGATGTCATCAGGTATTCAATCCGCTATTCAGTTATGATCATTGCCACCCACTGACTTGCAGATCTGTATTGTACAGATAGATTTCAAATACATATGGCTCTACAAAAACCTTAATCTGCCTGTAACTTTTTTTACATGCTCTCACTTTTACCAATATTATCCTCTTCCGTTGACTACATCAGTTTCCTCATCTGTGAAATGAGGGTATAAAGGGTTCTTAACTCTTTTGTGTCTTGATCCCTTTTGGCAGTCTGGTGAAGCCTAGGATCTCCTCAGAATAATGGTTTTACATGCATAAAATAAAATTCATGAAATTGCAATGGAAACCAGTTGTGTTGAAATCAAGATGTACTTTTTTTTTTAAAATGCATGCAAGTTCATTGAAATGAATGAAATCTATGCCTTATCTGAAGTCAATGTTAGGATCCCCTGGAGTAGATTTTATCTAGGTCCCTTTCAGCTCTGTAATTCTCTTGCTTCCTTGCAGAATAAAAGGGCAACAAAGTACAATATAGATTGATCTGAAAGGAGAATTTCCATGAAAGTTTAAAAAAATACCCGAGGTTTTGTTTTCCTTTTTTCAATGTTCAGTGTATTTGAGCTCTTGACTCAGGGATTTTGTGGATTTACTTGCAAACATTTTCAGATACCTTACACACTTATTAATTTCTATCTCCATGTCCATGTCCATGTCCATGTTCATGCATTTCCTTTTTCTTGCAAGTATTGCTCCTTTCTTGCCAGAGCCTCTTGAGTTCCCAGTGGGTTTAGCAATTCTTATTGTTCTTCATGCCTCAGCTCCTCGTGTGTCAGATTAGAGTTAGGGTCTACTTGCCAATGTCCAGGTCCATTTGTGGCTCACTCCTCTTAGAATCTATTTTAAGCTCTCTCTCTTTGGAGAGAGGAGAAAGGAGAACAGAGATTAGAAATGAGAAAAGAGAGGAGAAAGGAAAAGTCCATCATCATTCCCTTTTCTACTCCTTTGTTCCTTTACTGTATCTAATGACTTTCTGATGACCCAAATTCTCTGTAAGGATACCAAATCATTATATTAAGGATGAGAAATATATAGAGTAAACGTATCTTCCTCTAAACATATTCTTTTCCTTAGTTTTAAATGAAGACAAATAACTTTTCCCCACCAAATATCACAACCTTAATTTAAAAATTAGATTTGTTTTATTTTATAAATTTTTATTTGTGTCTTTAATTTTTAGTGACCTCCATTTCCCCTTTCCCTACTTGTTGTTGTTTAGTTGTTTATCAGTCATGTCTGACTCTTTGTGACCCCATTTGGGGTTTTCTTGGCAAAGATACTGGAGTGCTTTGCCAATTCCTTCTCCAGCTTATTTTTACAGATGAGGACCTGAAGCAAACAGAGGTAAGTGACTTGTCCAGAGTCACACAACCAGTAAGTATCTGGGGCCAGATTTGAATGCAGGAAGATGAGTCTTCCTGATTCCAAGCCCAGTGCTCTTTTCACTATGCCACCTAGCTGCCCTTTCCATTACTTATACCCCTTGTAATAAAGAATAAAAAAGAGAAAGTAAACAACACCTGAATCTGAAAACCAATACCTTCTGACAGTACATGGTTTATTTCACACCAATTGTTGTCCACTTGAGCAAAGTGGAGCAGTTACATTTCCTCAACTTTTATAACTTTCATCTTATGTTTTTGCTTTTCTTTGTATAGTCAATGATTACCAAAGTGCCTGGCACATAGTAGGTGCTCAACACATGCTTATTGACCGACTGTCCTAGATAACATCTTGGTTCTTGATTAAGCTACATAGCTTTGCAAAATGGAAGAAAAGGCCCCATGATCCAGGCAGCATTTTTTTTCTTACAATGCAAGATAATTTTACACAATATGCCATTTGATCAGCAAAGCTTTGAAGCATAGGTAGGTTTCTTTTCTGGACTAAACTTTAGAAAAAGAGCAAAAAAATGTTTCTGCCTTTTCTATTTCTTTTCTATTTTCCCAGCTGACATTGCTGATTCAAGAAGTTTCCTAGATTTCAAGTAAGAAATGAAAATAAACAAAAAAAAACCAGACTTGTTTACAGAATTTGTTTCTAGGAAACTTGGGGTTTGTTTGAACTTAAAAGACCAAGAGCAAAGAAACAAAATTTAACCAGGATTTTTGGACAACTGCTTAGGTTGACTTGAAAAAGGACCCAATTTCATTCAGAGCAATCAGGTTTTTCAGAAAGTTACGTGATTTTTGAGGAAAATTTTCTTAAGTCAGGGAGGAGAGTCATTTTTATGCTTGTAACAATTTAAGACCAGGAGTAGCTTGCTATTTCAATTGGAACAATCCCTCCTGACTCAGCCAATTGGTTCATAACTGGGAGGCAATGTTAGTAGAGATCAAACGATAGAGGTGATGCTTGGCTCTTTGAATTAATTTCTTCAAATACATTTCACTCGTAAATGAAAAATGATTTTTTTAAGTGTAATGGTAAAAGAATTTGATGCGGAAATCAGAAGACTTTGATTTCTAATTCTAGCTCTGCAACTTGCTACTATAGTAGAAAGAGTATTGGATTGGGAGCTGGGTATCTAGCTTTAGGTCTAGGATCTCACATTTTATACTCTGTATGACCTTGTTCAGGTCACTGAACTTTTACAGTTTTATCAACTGTGAAATGAGAGGGTTGGATTATAAAACCGCTGGGATGCCTTCCAGCTCTGCCTAGGATTCTAAATGTCAAAACCTCTACACTAATAAGCCCGTGAAACAGGTACCCCCTCTTTCCTCACAAGGTAGTACTTCAAATGGTCCTTTTGTTACTGTTGAATTCAATCCTAGCCACTCATTTCTAGGGGTGTAGCCAAATAACAATAATGACAGCTAACATTTACAATGCTTATTATGTGCCAGGCACTGTGCTAAGTGACTTACAAATATTATCTCACTTGATCCTCACAACAACCCTGGGAGGTAGACGTTATTATTATCCCCATTTTACAGAGGAGGAAATTGAAAGCAAATGGAAGTTAAGTGATTTATCCAGGGTTACTCAGCTAGAAAATGTCTGAGGCTGGATCCAAACTCGGGTCTTTTTGACTCTGGGCCTGGTGATCTATCCACTGAACCACCTACCTTCTCTCTGTTGGAAGCAATTTGGGACTAGTTTTCCTCTATTCCTATATTACAAAAAGAAGTCCTCTACCCTTTAAGCTAGGGTTCCACCAATATGTTCCCAACTGAGCATGCTCACTTGTTACTTTACTTTAAGCAGAATCTATATTACGTTTTAACTGCATAACGGAACCCCTATTCTGTTGACAAACACTGTGGTGTAAATGATTTAATTTACTGGCTTAAGCATTAGTCTACATATTATTGTACTGATCAGTCATTGCATACTAAAATCACTCATCCTTAATGTAATGATTTGGTATCCCTACAGAGAATTCGAGTCATCAGAAAGTCATTAGATACAGTAAAAAATGAAAATTACTATTACACAGCAGTAAACACTATTAACTGTTAGTTAAAACAGCATTTAATTTAGCCGTGCAAGAGTTTACAAATTTCCGCAGTTTACTTGGTTTCTGAATAATTGTCTCTGCAAAGTTAATGACACGCGTGCCAATGAAATGACAGGATTCAGAGGGGGAAAATGATAAACCAGTACGTGTGCTGAGCAGAGAGCATATTGTTACAGTCTCAGCTGCCTGTTTGCCTGGGTGGGATAGTTCATTGGCCGGAGAGGGGAGCCGGCTGCTGACCCAGCCAGCCCAAGCAGCACAGAGAAGCTTATGTTCCTGAAAAGGCAAAGGAGCGTGGAAGCTTGTGGGGAGAGTGGGAGAGTAATTGCTACAGGCTTGCCTATCTCCCTTGCTATCAGCTCTTGTGTGCTCCCTCCTGCCCAGGGAATGACCCTGCTGCAGAGCTGATTGGCTGGGGTCACCATAGCCTTCCTGGGATGGGCTACGTCCTTGTAGATTCAGTACCCTCAGGAACGATGGGCTTGGTTGGAGAGCAGGTATGTTTGGTCAGGCTCATCAACCCCAGACTGTCAAAGCAGCACCAGCTGAAGTTAGAAAACACACAGTTGTTTTAGTTTGCCAGCCATTTTCGCAGCCAGACTCCAGTTTTCCCCTAGCTTTAAATAAAATCAGACCCGATATGGACAGTGGCTATAAACCTGGGCGCTCTGTGGGTTGCTTGGCTCTGGTGCTTTATCTTTATCCAAGCGGTTCTGATTCATTTTCTTGTTTATTCCATAACTGCAGGTTGCAGAATTTGAGTTCTGTGCTCACAAAATGTTGAACTTCGCTATCAAAAGCCCCCTCCCCCCCACCCCAACTCCTCTGGATATGCAGGGGACAATAAAAACTGAATACTATACTGCCCTGCATCCTGTTTGTATCTCTCATGCCAAACTGATGGGGATAATCACATTCTGAAATGGCCAGTCTTGGAAGAGTCCTCAGTGGGCATGGAAAACTGTGACTGCTGTGGAGGACCTTGAAGGAAAGCTTTCGTTCAGGCAAACTCCAACCTATTGAGTGATGAAAAGGCCAGAGTGCACAGGCCCAAGGAATGGTCCTCAGCCCACACCCCCCTGGGGGCCAGCTAGCACCTTTTTGACAATAATACAGGATGAAGAATGGCCTGCGAGTGCATTCTTTTATCAATATCATACCAGCGTCTGGAAATACTTGGCAGCCAACAGGAATTGCATTGTGTCTTTTGTATGTGGTGTGCAAGGAGATTAATTCATCTTCCTGGAATAACAGTGCCTGGGTTTATATTGTATGTTTGGTCCTCTCACACTGACTAACCACATAATTGCACATAGAGTCCCATTACAGGAGACCCTGAAATGTTATAGTTCAGGCTATAATTACATCATTTACTTCCGAAAGAACCCTGAAGATACAATAAAGGTCAGTGCAACTTTATGGGCAAAAAATGACACCAGTTTGGTGCTGTATCATGTGTTACACCACATTTAGTGTATTGGAGGGACTGTTTAAGCCCTCAGTCTTGCCAATGAGTTAGAAGAGATATGATGGATCCAGCCTGGGATTGCACCAACATCAGCATTAGGAAAAGGAAATGCAGGCCATTGGCCTATGGCCAAAGTTTTGAGGAGGCAGGTTGGATGATATAAAGTCTCCTTTATCCATATTGACCTTCTGGGCTTTCAGTCTCTGCCCCTTTTCCTGAATTTTTGCTTTGTTTCAGCTACTTGAAATGAGGTACTATGAGGACCCCAGCTTTCTGACTCGACTGAGCTTTTGATTTATAATCACTCAGATGATTTTGGTCTTACCCCATGCTCTTCTCTTCTCAGGAAGGCATTGTCCCTCCCCTACTACTGGGACTTGCTCTTATGCCCAGCATGTCAGTTCCAATATGGATTATGAGAAGATTGTTGGACTTCACTTACCCACAGCCAATAGTGGGACCATTTATGTACCAAGACCTCCTTCCTTGCCCCTCCTTCCCAAAGAAGGGGGTCCAGAAACCTTAGACTTTTAACTACAGCTGGACTAGATCTTTGAAGACTTTACACATCTTCTTTGTGTATCTATTGCTACTCTGCAGGAAGCAAACTCCTGGATCAGGCAATGGTTGGAGGCAATTTACCTTGACCTCAGGCAACAAATGGCATCCACCAAGCTCTTTGGCACAGTACAACTCATGTATGTACCTCCATCAAATTCCCCAAAGTCTGCACCTACGAGCCCTTTGGGGCGACATGCCTTGCTCGCAGGGCCATCATCTTCCTTGTGGAAAGCAAGCTCCTGGCATTACCTTGCCTTAGGGTTGGGGAACCTGTGGCCTCGAGGCCATATGTGGCCCTCTAGGTCCTCAAGTGCAGCCCTTTGACTCCAAACTTCACAGAACAAATGTGTTCCCTGACCTGAGCTCTGCATGAAGATTACACAAATTTCTTTCCGCCCACATGGAGTCTCCCCTACCTCCAGGAGAACATGGAGGCTCACATTCAGCATGGATGGAATCACAGTAAGGAGACCCTAAGAGAAATAGACAGTAGCAGTCACAGTGGGAGCAAACAGCAGTTAATAAGAGGAGAGAGGTGACAAGTACTGCTGCCCACAGGCTTGGGACTCGCAGCGCCAAGTATAGAACTTTTTCAGATCTGCACCATTACTCCCCAACCTTCCCCTACTATCCACTGGACAGCTTAGAAGGAAAAAAGGGCATTTTGTCCTCTGCCTTGTTGCAGTCCTCTTCTTCCCATCTGACATAACCACTGTCCTGAGATCTGACCTCCAGAGACCACATTCTTGACATCAAAGAAGATGGGAATTAACTAAGCAGATTTCAACAAAAACCTTTGCATTATTAGTGGATGGGATTTTTAAAAAAGTACCATGATTTAATAAACAGTCAAGGATGATCTTTTTTCATTTGAATCTATCTATCTTTGTAAGGTTTCTTTTTCAGCCTTGACAGCTACTAAATCAAGTACAAAATAAATTAAACTTAAAATCAAACTGTTGGTTGAGTTGCTGTTTCATAGTATTAAGTTAAGATTTTAAAAAATACTGAAGCATATTCAAAGATATTACTGTCATTAAAAATGAATTTAGCGATAGAAAAATTTTTCTTCCTATATACAGTAAAATTACAAGAAATATTATTTATTTCATACCTAACATTCTAAAATGTCTATTTCTATGTTTTATAATGTATATAATATTTGAGTCAGGATACAATGTGAAGTCCCTGGAATAGGTAGGGGTCTTTCACCAGTGCCTTTCCTACTAGGGTAGTGTAAGGCCAATCTGTAAGTGAAAGATCTTTCCTGCCCATTGAAAAAGCCTCAGATGGGGCCAACATAGGCAGGCCTGATTAGAGGCAGGCCCACACCTTTCACTAACTAGGTGTGAGGCCCCACACCTTTTTGCTAAGTAGGCTCTGAGCCCTCAAGGCCCTGAACAGGGTATAAGAGTTCTAAGGCTAGCCATTTTTTGCCTTTGGGGGCACACTCATTGAAAGAATGCTGGTGACAAGACTCTGGGTAAGCCATAGAAGCAGACCCTCTCTCCCTGCCCCCCTCTTTGAAAACCCAGATGTTGGTGCTTCTCTGGCAACTACATATTGTGATTTGGTTAGACAGAAATGGTGATCTGTATATCTTGTCTCTGTTTGTAATTTCTGTTTGTATTTGCTCTGAAGTTCAGGGTGCTGGCTTTTCCTCCTGAACAAGTGAATAGTATATGTATGTTTAAAGTAAGATTGTAAACCCCTTAGAATTGCTTTCCTTAGAAAAGCAAATCAAAGGACCGGTGCTAGCAGCAGCCCTTCTGTGTGCTGCTGTTGTTGGTCTTACACAGCCACAGCAGCAGCAAGCAGCATTGTTGTTACAGGTAGTAGCATTAAGGTTCAATCAATCATTCTGAGAGGAAGGATGTTATCCACAACTTTACTTTCTTGTGTCAGAAGAGACTATGGCAGATCTGCCCCATTACCAACTTACCAATCTCTGGGGTGGGGATGGAATGAGTAGTGGAGAGTTTGAGACAAATTGAGTCAGTCAACTTATTGTTATTCCTTGTAGATTGCCTTCTGATCCTGTACTTATCTCTGGTTTGAAATTTCTGTTTCTGTGCCCAGACTTTGCTCTTCATCTCAGTCCTCTAGATTTTGGAGTTTCAAAAAAAAAAAAAAAACCCAGGTTACCAACCCACTTTTGCTTTGTCCTGACCTATATCCCAATATGCACCTTATTCCTTTTTCCGAAGAAGGGGGTTAACACCCAAACTTCTCATCTCTAGTCCCAGGATTTGCTCTAAGCTTTGGCATGCATTGACCTACTGGGTGGATATGATAAAGATTAACTATGCCTTGTTTTAGGGGCAGCTAGGTTTCGTAGTGGATTGAATGATGGGACTGAAGTCAAGAAGACTAATCTTTCTGAATTCAAATCCATCCTCACACACTTACTAGCTGTGTGGCCTTGGGTAAGTCACTTAGCCCTGCTTGCCACAGTTCCTTATCTGTAAAATGATCTGGAGAAGGAAATGGCAAATCACTCCAGTATCTTTGCCAAGAAAACTCCAAATGGGGTCACTAAGAGTTGGACACTAAAATGAGTGAACACATATACATGCCTGGTTTTCCAGTGTGTTCAAGATGCTGGACTTTTGTTGAAGGATAACTGTTATTTAAACATTGCTTCCCACATCAACAACTTGGAGCTTGTACAGAAGGGAGTGATAGGTATGGTGAGGGGCCTTGAAGTCAGGCTATCTGATGGATATGATGTTGAGAGGCTGAATGGTTGAAAAGCCTAAGGACTTTTACCTTATGGAAGAAAAGTAAGACTGGAAATGATACCAGCTTTAAATATCTGAAAGGTCATTCTGTGGAAAGATTAGACTTTGCTGTGATTGGCTCCAGGCAATAAAACAGAGAGACACATTTCAACTCATTGTCAAGAAAATTTTTTTTCCAATTTTTTAAAACATTTTTATTTAAAGTTTTGAGTTTCACATTCTATCCCTCTTTCACTCCCTCCTTTCCCGCCTCCCAGAGAAGGTAAGCAATCAGATAAAGGTTATACATGTGTAATTATATAAAACATTTCCATATTAGTAATTTTGTATGAGAAGACTTGAGTAAAAGAAAAAAGAAGAAAGTGAAAAATAGCTTGCTTCAGTCTGTATTCAATCAATATCAGTTCTTTTTCTAGAGGCAGATAGTATGCTTCTTCATTGGTCCTTTGGGAATGTCTTGGATCGTTGTATTGCTTAGAATAGCTGAATCATTCACAATTCTTCATCGAACAATATTGCTGTCACTGTGTAAAGTATTCTCCTGCTTCTGTTCACTTCACTATGAATCAATTCATGTAAATCTTTCCAGGGTTTTCTGAAATCATCTTTCTGATGATTTGCTTGTCATTTCTTATAGCACAATAATATTCCATTACAATCATATACCTCAGCTGGTTTGGCCATTCCCCAATTGATTGGCATCATTTTGATTTCCAATTCTTAGTGCCCACAAAAAGAGCTGTTAGAAATATTTTTGTACAAATAGGTCCTTTTCCCTTTTTGGGGATGTCTTTGTGACATAGACTTAGTAGTGGTATTTATTGGTGGATCAAAGGATATGCACAGTTTTATAGGTCTTTGGGCATAGTTCCTAATTGTTCTCCAGAATGGTTGGATCAGTTCACAACTCTACCAACAGTACATTAGTGTCCCAGTTTTCCCACATTCCCTCCAACTTCTAACATTTTCCTTTTTTGTTGTATTAGCTACTCTGATAGGTGTGAGGTGGTACCTCAGAGTTATTTTAACTTGCATTTCTTTGATCAATAGCAATTTAGAGCATTTTTTCATATGACTATCGATAACTTTGATTTCTTTGTTTGAAAACTCCCTGTTCATATCCTTTGACCATTTATTAATTGGGAAATGACTTGTATTTTTATAAATTTGACTCAGTTCTCTATATATTTGAGAAAAGAGGTCTTCATCAGATATACTTGGTATAATTTTTTCCCTTCTGCTTTCCTTATAATTTTGGTTGCATTGGTTTTGTTTGTGCAAAAAATCTTTTTAATTGTATATAATCAAAATAATCTCTTTTATATTTTGTAATGCTCTTTATATCTTCTTTAGTCCTAAATTCTCTCTTATCTATAAATCTGACAAACTATTCCATGCTCTCTTAATTTGCCTATGATATTACCCTTTATGTGTAAATCATGTAGCCATTTTGACCTTATCTTGGTATATGGTGTAAGATGTTGGTCTACACGTAGTTTCTACTGTACCGTTTTCCAAGCAGTTTTTGTCAAATAGTGAGTTTTTGTTCCAAAAGTTTGGATTTTGGGGTTTATCATATACTATATTACTGTGATCATTTACTATAATATAATTTGTATCTAATTAATTCCACTGATCCACCACTCTGTTTTTTAGTCAGTACCAGATTGTTTTGATTATTACCACTTTGTAATACAGTTTGCGATCTAGTATGGCTAGACCACCTTCTTTGGCGTTTTTTTTTTCATTGATTCCCTTGATATCCTTGAGCTTTTTGCTCTTCCAGATGAATTTTGTTATTTTTTTTCTAGCTTTATAAAATAATTTCTTGATAGTTTGATTGGTATGGCACTGAATGAGGAGATTAGGTACAATTGTCATTTTTATTACATTGGCTCAGCTTACCTATGAGCAATTAATATTTTTCCAATTGTATAGTTCTGGCTTTATTTGTGTGAAAAATGTTTTATATTTGTGTTTATATAGTTTCTGGGTTTGTCTTGGTGAGTAGACTCCCGAGGATTTTATGTTGTGTACAGTTACTTTAAATGGAATTTCTCTTTCTATCAGTGCTGGACTTTGTTGGTAATATATAGAAATGATGATAATTTATGTGAGTTTATTTCATATCCTGCAACTTTGCTAAAGTTGTTAATAATTTCAGGTAGTTTTTTGGTTAATTCTCTAGGAATTTCTAAGTATAACATCATATCATCTTCAAGGAGTGATAGTTTTGTTTTCTCATGGCCTGTTCTCATTCTTTTAATTTCTTTTTCTTCTCTTATTGCTATACCTAACATTTTTACTATAATATTAAATAATAGAGGCATCCTTGTTTCACCTCGGATTGTATTGAAAAGGCTTCTAGATTATCCCCATTACAGATAATGCTTGTTGATGGTTTTAAGGTATCATTTTAAGGTGAGCTCCATTTATTCCTATGCTCTCTAGTGTTTTTAATAGGAATGGGTGCTGTATTTTGTCAAAGACTTTTTCTGCATCTATTGAGATGATCATATGATTTCTGTTGGCTTTGTTATTGATATGGTCAATTAAGCTGATAGGTTTCCTAATAGTGAACCAGCCCTGCATCCGTGGTATAAATCCCTCCTGGTCATAGTGTATGATTCTTGTGATATATTACTGTAATCTCGTTGTTAGTATTTTCTTTAAAATTTTTGCATCAATATTCATTAGGGAAATTGGTCTATAATTTTCTTTCTCTGTTTTGGCTCTTCCTGGTTTCAGTATCAGTACCATATTTGTGTCATAAAAGGAATTTGGTTGAACTCCATCTATTTTTTCCAAATAGTTTATATAGTATTGGGATTAATTGTTCTTTAAATATTTGGTAGAATTCACTTGTGAATCCATCTGGTCCTGGGGATTTTTTGTTAGGAAGTTCATCGATGACTTGTTCAATTTCTTTTTCTAAGACTGGGTAATTGAAGTGTTTCATTTCTTCTGTCGATCTGGTTAATTTGTATTTTTGTAGATATTCATCCATTTCATTAAGATTGTTAAATTTATTAGCATATAATTGGGCAAAATAGTTCCTAACACTTGTTTAATTTTCTCTTTATTGGTGGTGAATTCACCCCCCCCCCCCTTTTTGGATACTAACAATTTGGTTTTCTTCTTTCTTTTTTTAAGTCAAATTAACCAGTGGTTTATCTATTTTAGTGTTTTTTTTTTCATAAAACCAGTTTCTAGTTTTATTAATTAGTTCAATGATTTTCTTACTTTCAATTTTATTAATGTCTCCTTTGATTTTCAGAATTTCCAATTTGGGGTTTAATTGGAGATTTTTAATTTGTTTCTTTTTCTATTTTTTTTTAGTTGCATGCCCAATTTATTAATCTGCTTTTTCTCCATTTTTTTTTGATGTAAGCAGTCAGAGATATATGTATTTTCACCTATATACCACTTTTTCTGCATCCCATAAATTTTGGTATGCTGTCTTATTGTTGCCATTTTCTTTAATGAAATTGTCAATTATTTCTATGATTTGTACTTTGGGCCACTAATTTTTTAGGATTAGATTATTTAATTTCCAATTAATTTTTAATCTCTTTCCATTATCTATTACCAAATGTAATTTTTATTGCATTATGATCAGTAAAGGCTGGGTTTAGTATTTCTGCTTTTCCACATTTGGTTGTGAGGTTTTTATGTCTTAATACATGGTCAGTTTTTGTGTAGGTGTCATGTACTGCTGAGGAAAAGATATATTCCTTTCTATTTCCATTCAATTTTCTCAGAGATCTATCATATTTAACTTATACAGAAGTTTATTCACCTTATTAACTCTTTTCTTGTTTAATTTTGGTTAGATTTATCTAGGTCTGAGTGGGGAAAGTTGAGGTCCCCCACTACTATAATTTTATTATAATCTACTTTTGTTTTATCTGAGATCATTATTGCTACCCCTGCTTTCTTTGCTTCAGATGGAGCATGATAGATACTGCTTCAGCCTCTTATCTCTCTGCTTCAATTGTGTTCCTTGTAAACAACAAGGATTCTGGTTTTTAATCCACTCTACTATCCACTTTCATTTAAAGGGTGAGTTCATCCTATTCACATTTATAGTTATGATAACTAACTATATATTTCTCTCCATGCTATTTTCCCCTTGTTTATCCTCCTCTCTCTCAACCCCCCCCCCCACCCACTCTTTCACTTCTCATGAATGTTTTACTTCTGATCACCACCTTCCTCGATATAGCCTCCCTGTTATCAGTCCCCCCTCCACCTTCCATTACCCCTGTTCCTTTTTACTTATAGGATAAGATAGATTTCTATATCCAACTGAGTCCCTCTTTGAGCCAGTTTTGGTGAGGGGTAAGGTTTAAGCTTTGCCCCACCCCCACCCTCTTCCCCTCCATTATAGTAGTTCTTTCATGCCTCTTTTATGTGGGATAATTTATCCGATTCAATCTCTCCCCCCTCCTCTTCTTCTTCCTATACAATTTTCTTTCTCACCCCTTTATTGGGGGGGTGGTATAAAGTCACCTTATATCTACACCTTCTGTCTACACATATTCCTAATTGCTCTTATAGTAATAAAGTTGTTAAGAGTTGCAAATATTAGCTTGCCCTATAGAAATATAAACAGTTTAACCTTATTGAATTTCTTATGTTTTCTCTTTCTCGTTTATTTTTTACCTTTTTTATATTTTCCTTGAGTCTTGTATTTGGAGGTCATTTTTTTTTTATTCAGAGCTGGTCTTTTAATTAAAAATGCTTGAAAGTCCTCTATTTCATTAAATATCCATTTTCTCCCCTGAAAGATTATATTTAATTTTGCTGGGTAGGTAATTCTTGGTTGCTAATCCTTACTCCTTTTCTTTCCAGTATATCATCTTCCAAGTCCTCTGGTTCTTTGATGTGGAAGTTGTCAAATCCTGTGTAATCCTGAATGTAGCTCCATGATATTTGAATTGTTTCTTTTTAGCTACTTGCAATACTTTCTCCTGAATCTATGAGCTCTGGAGTTTGGCTATGATGTTGCTGTGAGTTTTCATTTTGGGATCTCTTTCAGGCGGTGATCAGTGGATTCTTTCAATTTCTATTTTGTGCTCTAGTTCTAATATATCAGGGCAGTTTTCTTAGATAATTTCTTGAAAGATGATGTCCAGGCTTTTTTTTTTTAATCATGGCTCTCAGGTAGTCCAATAATTCTTATATTATCTCTCCTGGATCTGTTTTCTAGGTCAGTTGTTTTTCCAATGAGAAATTTCACATTTTCTTCTTTTTTTAAAACTTTTAAAAATTTTGTTTGATCATATCTTGATGTCTCATGGAGTAGTTAGTTTCCACTTGTTCAGTTCTAATTTTTAAGGAATTATTTTCTTTAATGAACTTTTATACTTTCTTTTTCATTTGGCCAATTCTGGTTTTTAGGGAGTTAGTTTACTTGATAAATTTTTGTAGGTCTTTTTTTTTTTTTGGTATATCTTTTGTTTATTGACTCCTTGCATTACTCTTATTTCTTTTCCCTATTTTCCTTCTAATTTTCTAATTTGATGTTTAAAATCCTCCCATCCCAGTGAGACAGACTTTTCTCTATGTGCTGGTAGGCTGTTTCCCTGCTCCTAGACCAATTCTGAGGTAGTGTTCAAGTGGTTTGGAAGGGAATTTTAGATGGCTTCAGAAGGTTCCTTCCCCACTCCATCACCTTAGCACTGGAAGTTCCAAGAAAATCTTTACATCATTGAGAGCTGTTGAAAAGTGGAATAGACTCCTTCAGAAAGTATGGAGTTCCCTCTTGGTGGAATTCTACGAGCGAAGCCTGGATGATCCCTAGTCAAGAATATTGTGTAATACATTTCAGCTCAGGTAGAGTTGGTACAGGTGATCTAAAGAGATAGCTAGCAGGTATAGTGCTAAGCTTAGAGAAGGAGTCCTATCGGCCACATATTGACTTAGAAAACCACACATTGACATTAACTATGTTTTGTTGTCTTTTTGTTTATTTTGTTAAATATTTCCCAATTACATTTTCATCTTGTTCAGGACACATTCAGGAGTGTTGTGGGTATTGAACTTGGAGTCGGGAAGACCTGAATTTGAATCCTGCCTTAGTTGCTTACTTGCTGTGTGACCTTGGGCAAGTCGCTTAACTTTATTAGCTTTAGTTTATTCATCTGTATAATAGGGATGGTAATATCACCTGATTGCTCTGCAGATACAAAGAAAGAAAAAAAAACCAAATCAAATCAAAATACCAGTCTTTTCTCTCGAGGAGACAAATGGGGAGAAAACATGCAAACAACAATTAACGAACAACATATTATACTGTATAAATCCCCTCTAAGGGGCAGTCTCAGGGTGAAAGCACTAGCCTTAAAGGGGATCAGGAAAGGCTTTTTGAAGAAAATGAGACTTTATTTGAGACTTGAAGGAAGCCAAGGAAGCTAGGGGGAGGAGGAGGAGGAGATAAAGAGGGAGACTGTTCCAGATATAGGGGACAGTCAGTGATACTAACAAGAAGGCTATTCCAATAGACCAGGCACTAGGTGGCGAGGGCCTGCACCAGGATAGGGGCAGAGTCAGAGGAATTCCCAAGGAGCCTTAAGAGTGACCAACAGTAGACCTTATGCTGCACATCTGCTAACAAATGGGGAATTCTTTTGCTTCATCTTCTCAGTTACATTTTCTCACACATTTACTATCACTTTAAACATTTGGAAGACATACTTTATTCCGAGGACAAATGCCACACATGCCAAAGTCAGACAAATATAGATGACATGTAAATAAATCCAATAATTGATCATTAATAATTAGATTGGTTTAGGGCAAACCTAGTTTACTGGGTATTTTCCAAACTTTCAATTTAGTTTGTGATTATTGTCAAAGTTGTCATTATTTAAGTTGTTAGGAAAAAAACCACTCAGGAAATAGCAGTCATATCCATCTCCCAAGCATGACGTGAAGATCAAATGAAGTTATAGTGGCAGTAGCACTTTTAAAAGTTCCAATAAATGTTAATGAAAGATGTGTCTATTTGCATATCATATAGACAGAATCAGATATATAATAAATTAAAATATATAAATAAGTAAATATATGCACACATATATATACATATATAATACACATGTATACATGTATACAATGAATTACGCATTACAATGTGTCCTTGCAGAGAGGTTCAATATGTTAGCCTACAGCAGTTCCCACTCGACCACAAAAGTTTATTTTGGAAGCCTAGCAGTATTGTCTCCCATGACAACAAATATTATTGATATGGAGATAGATGGTCTTAGTCCATTCATTTCAACCTATGGATTGTATTTTGTTTTAGTATTTTCAGAAAGTGGGCAATAGTTATAACTCATTTCTAGCTCGTCTTAGGAAGGTGGTGATGAAGAAAACATAGCTGTATGATTTGGTTGCCAAATTAGTCGACGAATGTTTCTAAAACTTTCCTTTAATCACAATGCTAAACAGTTTAATGCCCACTTTCTTATTTACTTGGTCTGATTTCTTTGAGGTCCTGAGATCCGTTAGATCTCTTCACAAACTTACACACACACACACACACACACACACACACACACACACTAGCTTTTTTAAAAAAAAGTTTTTTGTTGATATCTTTTGAGACCTTTGCTGAGGAGGCACCTACTGCTTCCCCAGGTAGTAATTCAGTTTTTGGATAGTTATTAACATTAGCAGGTTTTTCATTAAATCAAGCCTAAAGTTGCCTCTTTCATTCCATTCACTGATCCTAGTTCTGTTCTCTCAGGCTAGACAGAACATGTATGATTGGGTAGCTAGATGGCACAGATTGGAATCAGGAAGACTCATCTTCCTGAGTTCAAATCTGGCCTCAGATACTTACTAGGTCTGTAACCCCAGGCAAATCACTTAACCCTGTTTGCCTCAGTTCTTCATCCATAAAATGAGCTGGAGAGGGAAGTGGTAAACCATTTCAATATCTTTGCCAGGAAAACCCCAAATGGGATCACAATGAGTTAGACACAATGGAAATGACAGGCAGAATGTGTAGTAGCGCCCAGATACTTGAGGATAGCTCTGAGGTCCCCTCAAATCTTCTTTTCTTTAGATTAAGTATATGTAATTCCTTCAGCCTCCCCTCATATCACAAGATATTGCTTGAGACCCTTCACTCTCCTGAATGCCTTTCATTGATTATCAATGATCCATTTTACCAGCATCCTCTACACTGTGCCTCTCAATACCAGATCTGGATTACATGAATTTTCTTGTTTGAGGGGAATGATTTCTGACCGCATTCCTCCCCACTCCCATTTGGTTGATTCGGGCCCAAGATGGTCACATATGACAAAGCGTTTATGTGGTGGCAAGGTGTTAATGTCCAACGATCCCTTTGCAGCATGTGAACATCTTTCTCTGAATGAATTAAAGGGAGCCTGACCGATGAACACCAAACAAATTGTCCACTAAATAGGGCTTTTAAATAGTTAAGCTCTGGAGATAGTCAATACAATTGGAGAGTTTGGAAAGAGTCAAAAGGAGAGATTGTAGTTGAAGATATACTGAATTCTTCACCTTTCATCTAGGATATAATATTCTCTCCTCTAACTCATTGCCCTGCCCATTGGCCATGGCATCCAGCAGAGGAGCAATTCTCCCAGAAGAAGATACCCTGTGCATCAGCTGAAGAGTCAGACGGAGGTACCAGTTGAGAGAGCAGGCACATATTCTTCAGATAGAAACAGATATAGAGAGATGACGATTCAAGGGAATTTCTAGGAGTGGAACCTCTGATAGTAGCAAAGAGAGCCAGCTATGGATTCTCTTGCTGGCCCTGACTTTTAAGAGTTGGCCTGCAGAAGGAACTCTATGAGAAATCCTATTTTCTCTACATATGTACCTCACTACCACTATCTTCTAAATTTGTGTGTACAAACTTGTGGGAAACCACAGATGCTATATCTGGGGAGGAGTGGATCCCAGGTTCAAAGAGGAAAATGTTTTATAGATATTGTTCCTTACTAAGCTATCTTAGCAAATACGTCGCTTAAAGCTAATTGTGTCTATATGTTGATTGTTAATGGGAAGCACACTGGTAGGGGCTTGTAAGCATATATCTAAGAATTGTCTTAGAATACATGGCTAGTAGCCACCCTCTGGAGGCCCAACCTCCAGGTTCAAATGCAAGTTGGAGACATAGCCCAGAGTAGGTACTACAATTGGATGCTCTATCACATTATTGGCTCATACTGAGCTTGCAGTCCACAAAACCCCATATATCTTTTTCAGGTGAATTGCTTGCAAACTGCCTTGGATGTTTCCTTCAGAGCTCAGCACGAGCACTGCCTCTCACATGAGGCCTTTCTTGATTCCCTCTCCCATCTGCTAGTGCTTTCTGCTAAATTAGCTTTTATTTATTGTGCATGTGAAAAGCAATGTCACACAGCTTAAAGCTAGCTATTTAAGATCTGAAATTTAATAAGAATAAATGTAACGTTTTACACTCAGATAAAAAAAATCAACCTCACAAGGACAAATTGGAGGAATTTTATCTAAAAAGGTCTGAACAGCTAATGAGAGATGATCTTCAGCAATGACATCACAGATCCAGAAAAGGATCAAAGAGAGCCACAGGGTATTTTGGGAACTGGTTTTTGTTTCTGGTGTAGAAGAGTTGATTTTACGTAAACATAGGCTGAATGACAATGGATTGAAGGAAGAAGGACAGGAATTATGCTAAATATTCACTTTTTAAAAATGTGACTACCACAGGCATAACAAGTCCAGGAGTCAATCAGGTTTTGTTTTTTTTCTGACACCCAAGTTATGGATGCTGTTGTGGAGTTTTCAATATCATGATGAAATGTGGTAAGAGTCTGTTTTTATCCATTGTGAGAATCCATCAAATTGCCTTTTCATGTGTGAAACATCCCCAGTACTTGACTTTAAACTTACCATTTACTTCCAACATTCTTTGATACAATTAGTCATCTATCTTAGTAGGATTGAGCCTGCCTCAGCATGATGCCGCCATAGTCAAGGAGTTATCGGACAGTCTGTATGGCTTGCTTGGGTCATTTGATTCATGCAGAGGTTAGAGGTTAGACTCACCCAATTTTGAATAAAGATCTGGTTTTAACCAGGGATGGCTAAAGGAACAAAAGGGCAGTTTCACCTTCTACCTCCCTCTTCCCTTCTAAGGAGCCAGATTGTTTTTAGCAAATTTCTCTAACCTGGGCTCCTCTCTGGGAATGCTAGCAGTTCAGTGGTTCCTTTTAGTACATGTGAATTAATAATAAAAATTTATATAGGACTTACTATGTGACAGACTGTGCAATTATTATCTCATTTGATCCTTACAACCACCCTTGGAGGGAGAGTATATTAATACTCCCATTTTACAGGTGAGGAAACTGAAGCAAATAGGGGTTAAGGGACTTGCCCAGGGTTACATAGCTGACAAATATCTGAGGTCACATTTGAACTCAGGTCTTCCTGACTCCAGACACTGCCCTATCCATTGCACCACCTAGCTACCTCATTCAATTACTTAAATGATGGAGTATTCTACCAGATGGGAAAGAGCTGTGGAATAATTCCTACCCTTGGTCCCTGTGTATGATGACTTTGACATTTGGGTGGTACTTGTTGTTCAGTTATTTTCTACTTTTTGTGACCCCACTTGGGGTTTTCTTGGAAAAGATATTAGAGTGGTTTGCCATTTCCTTCTCCAGCTCATTTTACAGATGAGGAAACTGAGGCCAACAGGGTTAAGTGACTTGCCCAGGGTCACACAGCTAGGAAGTGTCTGAGGCCAGATTTGAACTCAGGAAGATGAGTATTCCAGTCCTGGAACTCTATCAATGGGCTACCTAGCTGCCCTTGGGCATACTTATAAGACCATAAATCTCAAGTAATGAAATAATGAATTGTGATACACTGTGGAAGCTCTGTGACATGATGGAATTCAGCATGAGGTGGGTTTGTTTTGTTAGGGGGCTATCCCATTAGAAGTAGCTTAGCATCATAGATTTGGAGACAGAAAACTGGTTGGTCATCTATCTCACACACCATCTCTCTCCCCTTTATTTTCCTGAGGAGGAAACTGACGCTTAAGGAGGTTGTGACTTTCCTAAGGTCACCGAAGTAATAACTCAGTGGCAGAGCCAGAAAGCCGGAAAATCCTGCTAGATTCTGTCTCACTTGTAATGGGATACAGTGAAAAAGCCTTGCTTTGAGTCAGAAGACTTGATTTGTCATGTGTATGTGTATTGCAACCTACTTGCTGTGTACTTGTGGCCAAGTCAATGGATTTTTCTGAGCCTTGAGTTCTTCACGTACAAAGCCGTCAGTGGAGATAAGAAAATTTCTGGCACCTACCTCAGGAGACTGATGGGAGGAAAGCCCTTTGCAAACAGAAAGCAATGCCTTTACTGACACTTCATCCATTATTTTGGTTACTCTTTCATGATAGTTGCTTTTAAGTGGCAGTATAGTATAACAGAGAGAGAGCTGGCCTTGGAGTCAGAAAGACCTGAGTTCAAATCTCATTTCCGACATGTACTAGCCATGTGACCCTGGGCTTGTCTTAACCTCAAAGTGACCTAGGAATTTCTCTAAGCAAAAGTGTTGATCTGCATTAGTCGAGGGAATTTTCTCATCTAGGAACTCCTCATACTAAGATTACAGGTCCTGTTTCTCTCTCTTCTTTAGTAGCCCAATGTTTCTCCATCCCAGCCACAAGATACTCTCCAGACATTCTGGAACACAAATTTATACATAGGTGGTAATCAGGGTAATTCAAACACTCTTACCAAAATGGGTTTCTTGGTATAGACATTATGCCTATACTTCAAGAGGTTGTAAGAAATCAAGTGATTTGCAATTTTTTATGGCTCCAAGCACCCAGTCAGAGGCATCATTCTTTCAAAATACAGTGTTTTAAATCTCTCGCTATCTCTGCCTCTCTATCTCTATCTTCTTTCTCTAGGGTACACCACTCCATGGCCTCCTCCCAACTGCATTCCAAATCCCACAGTACCAAATGCCTGTGGTTAGCAACAGCCATCACAACTATTGGCTTAAAGAAGAAAATAAGCATTTAAAACAAAGAAAGTTAAACAAACTTAAGAAACAGACCTTCCCTGAGCCTATAGGAAAGGCTTTAGGATCCCATGCAGTAGTCCCAGAGGAGAAAGGAAAAAGGGATTAATTCCTTAGGATCTGTGGTCTGGAGGGATCCATCCAGAAATACCCCTGTGATGATCAGCCCACATAGTCTCACTTCGGGAGTCCTGGCAACTATTTCTCATGGAAATGACCTCTTCTCTCCCAGCACCATGTGGCTTCTCTTAGCCTTCTTCTATCTAGTTCCATGAACCTCTTGTTGGAGTTCCTTCTCAGTTCCACCAGGCAAAACCAGCAAGCTTATTTATTTCTTTTAAAGGTCACTAGGAGCATGAGCACTCTTTCCCCAGCCAATGCCGATTGTCCTCTTCCCATTTCTACCCTAATATAATCCTCTTCCTTCTATGCTTAGATGAGAGGCTACATCTTCCATGTATCCTTGCTTGATCCCTGAGCTGAAAATGTTCTCTTCCTACTCATATTTTCTCTTCCACTTTTTCCAAATCTTTCTTTTGCTTCCATTGTTGATTTTCTTGTATTACGCTTATCTGTGAACATATCATTGACCCACCCGCCATTAGAATGTTTCTTAAGGGTAGAGATTTTGTTAAGATTTATCTTTGTCTCTCCAGGGTATTTGTTTAGCAGTAATATTGAATCCCCAGAACAGATTAGATAACCAAATAAGGAAGTATAAAGATGAGGTGAAAATCCAGCCTTGGGGACACCCATGCTTAGGGCAGGAGGAAGATGATAAACTAGTGAGAGAACAGAAATGGTGGTCAGACAGGTAGGGGGAGAACCAGGAGAGAGCAGACTTCAAATCTCACTTCTGATATATACTAGCTATGTGACTCTGGGCTTGTCACTTAACCTCAAAGTGACCTAGCAATTTCTGTAAGACTTCCAATTGCAGCAAAAGTGTTGATCTGTATTAGTAAAGGGAATTTTCTCATCTAGGAATTCCCCATACCAAGATTCTAGGTCCTGTTTCTATCCCTTCTTTTGGTAGCCCACATAGACCCAAGGGAAGAGAGAGTATCTAGGAGGGTGGTCACCAAGGTGGAAAGCTACACATAAATCAAAGAGATTCAGTACCAAGAAAAAGTCATTGGGTTTAGCAATTAAGAGATAGATAACTTTTGAGAGAGTAGTGAGTGAAGATGACTATTTCTAGGAGTTTAGTGATGAAGGTTATGAGAAGTATAGGATGATATCTTTTTTATTTTTTAATTTATTTATTTTTCGTTTTCAACATTCACTTCTATAAGTTTTAAATTTTCTTCCCCTCCCTCTTCCCTCCCTCCCCAAAGTGGCATGCAATCTGCTATGAGGTCTATGCATAGATTTTTATTAAACATGTTTTCACATTAGTCATGTCGCATAGAAGAATTATAACAAATGAGAGAAACCATGAGAAAGAAAAACAAAACAAAATGGAAAATAGTCTGCTTCACTCTGCATTCCGACTCCATAGTTCTTTCTCTGGATGTGGATGGCATTTTCTGTTATGAGTCCTTTGGAATTGTTTTAGGTCTATAGGATAGTATCTTGAGAAGGTAGTTAGGTGGCAGGAAGGTTTGTTGAAGCAAAGGGTTACCAGAGCCTGTTTATAGGCAGGGAAGGAACCTGTAGATAGCGGACTAATGATAATGATGATGATAAAAGAGAGGCAGATAGAGAGATGGAGTGACACAGAGAGACAAAGAGAGAATAATTAATAGTGGAAATTCCAGAAGGACTTGAGCAGTGATGGGGTTTATAAGGATGAAAAAACCACTTTTTTTCCCTCAGACACTTTCCTCAGGCCACTGAAAATGGTCTGGGCAAACTAATCTTACCTGCCTTTGCAACTCCATGAGGAATAATTTTTTTCCTATCTGGAACCTGGGTTCAGGTTTTGGCATCTCCTTTGCCTTCTCTTCACAGTCTTCATAATCTCACTCTGTCAGAAAGCTATTCATCCATTTGCCTTACCTCTAATCTGGCTCATAGAGATTTACAAATCAGATTTTTTTTGGCTGGGTCAACTGGATGAAAAAATGTTGCCTTTACTATGTGGACTGGGAGGGCCCAAGGACACAAGACCTACCTTAATAGGACTGTCCTTGTGTGTCCTTTTCTCCAGGACTCCTTCTCTGTGACTAACTTGTTGACTTGTTCTGAGCCTGAGAAGCCTGTCTCCAACTCCCTTTCATTGCTTGAACTAAGGTAGTAGACACATCTGAGGGTAATGGTTGTTTTTGTTCAGTCGTGTCTGACTCTTTGTGACCCCATTTGGGGTTTTCTTGGCAGAGATGCTGGAGTGGTTTGCCATTTCCTTCTCCAGCTCATTTTACAGATGAGGAAACTGGGGTAAATAGGGTGAAGGGACTTGCCCAGGGATACATAGCTAGCAAATATCTGAGGCTGGATTTGAACGCAGGAAGATAAGTGTTTTATCCACTGAGCTACCTAGCTGCCCATCTGAGGTTAATTACCTTTCCCTAATCCTTAGTTACAAATCTAATTGCTTTTCTACTGAAGGAGTCACTGGCTTTACTTGGGTCCCTTCCCTCTGGAACCCAAAACTAAATCTTGTCACTATAATTACTCAAAAATTCAAATGTATCCATGACCATATAGATTTGAATGCTCCCTTGCCGGAGACTGGAAAATCGACTTACCCCTCCCCTCTGCCTGACCCGCGCCCCCTCCCTTCGCTAGCTTTCATTTCTCGCTTAGCTTTCATTTCCTGGCTAACTCTCGTTTCTGGGATATGACGCAGGCCTGCATCCAATGCACAGCCACGCCTCTGGGGACGTGGCACCCTGATAGCATGCTCATAAAAACCCTTACCAGGAACAATAAAGAGAGACATTTTTACACCAGTAATGCGTCTAGTCTCCTTCCTCTCCGTGATCCCGTTCCCGAGCCTCTTGGCCCTTTAGAGCCATTAGGTTCCCCTCGAGCCTAGCTCCCCCGGCACTCTCCAGCTTCGCTGACCCACGATTGTGTGACCTGCGGGCCAGGTCACTCCCTCCAATAAAGCCAATGGCAACCCATTCGTGCCTCTCTACTCTGTAGGACTCATCCATGGCCTCCCATAAGTTCACCATAGGAATCCACCTAGGCCGGAGACTTTCCATTTCTGCTGACAACGGGAGGATACCAGTGGAGCATTGTGGTTGTCTCTCTGCCCAACTTCTTTTTTGTTCATATGTTTCCTGGATGATATCCTTGGCTCCAGTTCTTCTTTAAAGTTTCTTATTTGTTAGGTGTTGCAGCCTCCTTGTAATCACTGTATATCTATTTCTCTGTATGATGTTCATCTTTTAGTTCCTAGAGATAGTGCGTCTATGACTTGCAGCTATATGAAAACATTATAGGTCACTATAATTACACACACACACATGTACACACACACTCTCAATATATTCTTCCCTCAAAAGAAAATATCAGGTGACTGCCATTTCATCATACCCCATACAACATTAAATAACATAACTACATCAACATGTTAAAGAGAGCAAGATGGTTGGAAAATTCAGATTTGGAGTTGTCATACTAAGGTTAACATGGGCATACTAATCATGCAAAATCACTTAGGCTGGGTCTATAACATGTCAACCCACTCATCTATTTGGCTAATTGAATTTTAGAAAATCCTTCAAATTCATTTGCAGATGAAAAATTCAATGTCTTAATTGACTTTTTGACTTTTAATCTCATTGGGTTGAATTTATGCAGACAAAAAACTTTACAGTTTGTGTTTTGTTTTTTTTAAATCTCAATATTCCCAACATGCCAATTAGGAGTATAAGTATTTTACAGTGATATTTTGAGGATTAGCTAATGAAGAAGTTTTAAAACATAGAGTTATATGAATGCTTAATAAAATTAGGAAAACCTGATATATGAAATTTCAAACTTAAAAAACTCAACAGTTTCAAATCCCAGACCATTTGGGGGTGACTATTTACATTAAGAAAGAATTATTCCTTGCCTCTTAAGTGGATTCAGAAGAAGTTTTCTTGAGATAGTAAATTCTAGTGCATGCACTTTGAAATAATTTGACTTGCAAACAATTTCAAGGAATTTCCATACTAGAAAGTAAGGAATGCCTATAGCATATACCCTATCAAAGCCATTACTGCATATGTTATTTTAGGGGTAATAGTATTTTCTAAACACAATTTCTCATCAATGCAATTAGTATAATGACTAGTTTTCAGAAATATAGGTTTTATTGCCAAGGAGTATCCTTTAATAGCTGAACCCTAGTACTAAGAGCAAGGTAGGTCCTGTATGGATTCAGATAGCAATCAACCAATAAACATTTATTAAGCTCCTACTATGTGTGAGGCCTCTCCCCCCTGTAGCACCAATGCAGTACCCATAGTGAATGCTATGAATATGCTGGCATAGTTCTGAATCATGAGATATAACAGATTCTCTTCATTCATTCAGAACCAAAACATTTATTCAAACACCAGAAAGCCAAATCCATCACAGCAACAAAGAAATCTATACACATTAGCAATGCAGGGGGCACTGCCCTCCCCAAGCCTTCCCACAAACACCCTCGAGCAAAATCATTCCCTCTCTCATTCATGATAAACTGCTGCTCTGTGTATCTCTCTCTCCCGACTGTGACTGGTCTGTCTCACTTCCTCTCAGCTCTGCTCCACCCCTTCCTGCTCCACCCATTTGACAAGCTCCTCCCACCGTAGTCTCATATGACTCAGACTTCCATGTGATTCAGGTCACATGGGCCTATTAGTGGATAGGAAAGATCTTCAAGTTGTATTAACAATTCATTAACAATACACCCCCACCTCCAGTTTCACCCTTCCCCATCACTGCCTTGTCATGGCAGAGGGGCTTGCATAGCAGCTCAGTGAAACTGAGCTATGCCATGCCCACCTTGCTGACAAAGGTCTGTATAGCCAAAGCTATGGTTTTTCCAGTAGCAGTGTATGGCTGTGAGAGTTACACTATAAGGAAAGTTGAGCGCTGTAGAATAAATGCTTTCGAATTGTGGTGCTGGAGAAGACTTTTGAGAATCCCTTGGACAGCAAGGAGGTCAAATCAGTCAATACTTAGAGAAATTAATTCAGGCTATTCACTGGAAGGTCAAATGCGGAAGCTGAAGCTTAAATACTTTGGCCACATAATGAGAAGACAGGACTCAATTGGAAAAAAAACTTTGATATTGGGAAAGACTGAAGGCAAAAGAAAAAGGGACAGCAGGGGATGAGATGGATAGTCAATATCATAGAAATAACAAATGTGAATTTAGACAGGCAGAGGATAGAAGGTCCTGGTGTGCTACCGTTCATGGGGTCACAAGACAAGAAAACATGCCAGGTGCTGTGCTAATCTCTGGAGATACTAAAAGAGGCAAAAGATGGCCCCTGCCTTCAAGGTGATCACAATCTAACAGAGGAGAAAACATATAAATCAATATATACAAAGCAGGGTATATATAGGATAAATAGGAAATAATTAACAGAGGGAAGGCACTGGAATTAATAGAGTTTGGGGAAGGTTTCCTGTAGACCAGCTCAGCCATTAAATTGTGGCTCAGACTTAGGCTGACCATATAGCCCTTTTGTTCCTCAACATGTCCCTGTATTGAGTTTTTCTTCTGCAATGCTAAGTGGTCTGCATTGGCCCTATGGCCTTGCCCAGCACCTGAGCTTACTAGCTTTCACTATACTGACCTGCTTAGGGAGTGAGTAAACACATCTCATTGTTCCCTCCAACGTGAGATGAATGAATTCTTCTTGGGCACCAGGGCACCATTTAATAAATTGCCTCTTTTAGTGCCATAAATAGTACCCTGGTGCTCCTCAAACGTTCCTTCATTTTCTATATGGGGGTAAGGGATATCCCAGGGAATCACTTAATTTTCTTAGCACCAGGTCAACCTGTTTGCAGAGGCCCGTAGCATAGAAAGGATTTTGCAGACTGTAGAAAATGTAGTCTTTCTTGTTATATACTCTGTCTCTCCTATGTGGGGTTCAGTAGGTGCCCCACATGAGAGCTACAGAGAAATGAGGTAGCAGCAAATGAAGCTCTATTTCTGTTTCACTGGGGCAATTAGGATGGGAGGCAATGTAGTGCTTTGGAAAGAGTATATGTAGTCTTTGGAGATATAAGACCTACATTTTGATCCTGGCTTTGCTATTTATTATCTAAGTAAACTTGGGCAAATCCCTCCTCCTCTATGGTCCTTAGTTACTTTGGTGGTGCAGGGGCTAGAGTGCTAGGCCTGGAATCAGGAAGACCTGAGTTCAAATCCTACCTCAGACATTTACTAGCTGTGTGACACTGGTCAAGTCACTTAACCCTTGCCTCAGTTTACTCATCTGTAAAATGGATAATAGCACCTACCTCCCAGGGCTGTTGTGAGGATTAAATAAGATTATAAAGCACATAGACTAGTGCCTGGACATAGTTAGGTGCTATAGAAATGTTAACCATTGTTGTTATTATTAAAATGAAGGAGTTGGACTAGATGACTTTCAACATCCCAATGGCCTTAGATTATGTAATTTCGATGACCCTGAAGATGCTGAAGGTCTCCTTCAGCACTGGATGGAGTGAATTAGATGGTCTCTTTTCTAGTTCTAAGTCTTTCCATAGCCCAGAGAGCAGTTCAAATGCAGCAAGACCCAAAAGCCTTTCTCAGGAGCATCTTATGAGAGTGCTTGTGATGCTGATCTTTTGGTTTTTTTAATTTACTTTGTGTAGAGCTGAGAAAAAAACCTGAGGTTTATTTACTGTGAGCTAGAATTTGGCAATTCCCTATAACTTCAGCAGGCTATTTTCTCTGGGAATCTGCATATCTTATTTATTTCTGGAACATATTTGGCTCTTTATTTTATTGCCTCAAAAATGTACTGTAATCCTGATTTCTGGTTGTGTTTTTATTTAAACCACATCTACAAATGTAGCTAATAAACATTAGTGGGAATAAATTTACATTCTAAAATCTATTAATCTAACCCTACTCATTATAAAAGTGAACCAATAAATACCAAATAAATCAAACAATGTGAAACAATAAAACAAATTAACCAGGATCATTTAAATAATTGCTGGCTCTACCATCTATAACAAAGCCTCACAAATTAACACTTCAACGGCATTCTCATTTTCATCCCATGTTGTTGCATAAACAACACCAACCTCCAAATATGTTTGGGATCCCATTTGATAAAAGCAGAGGAAAAATAACAGTAGGGGGTTTCCATCCAGAAGTCGTGGATTGAATGAGGCTAAAGATTGAATTAACTGCTTTTTCATTCTTAAAAGCACTCCTTGCAGGATAAGGTGAAAACATTACTTTATGTTCTTTTGGTCAAGATATCCATTTTAAAGATATTTTAAAGTAGTTTTACTTGATGGAAATTTGTCACAAGATCCTTTGGTGATGAAAAAAAGTAAGAAAAAGACCAGTGTATTAAGCGTATTTTTGTGTTTGATGTCATCCAAATTTAAAGTGAAAAGACAGTACAGGTCGTTCTTGTTCTACACAGAAGGCATATGACTCTATGGAGTAATTTGCTTTTTCTGGTATGAAGCAGGGTAGCAAATGAGTGACTGCCAAGCTCTGCACCTACTCTTAGGACACCAATCAATTAATAAATAGTTCAACAGAATGCTTACTATATGAGAGGCAATCTACAAAACCCTTGGAAACCTTGCCCTAAGAGATCCCAAGCTAGGCATTGCATAAGAGTGCTAGAGTCTTCTAAAGTAGGGTAGGGGCCATGGTAACAATGGTGGATCTTTCAAGTGGGTTATGGGGGAATCCACCCAATTAGCCCAGACGAGTTTATTAGCAGAGACACATTAAGACCGCACCCTCGGGAAACGGCCAAGGAATCTTGAGCTCCCAGTTATAAATTAGATGCCCGGAAGGCATGGGTTGGGAATGGACGGACACAAAAGAAGTTCAGGGGAGGTATGTGGTGGTTTCATCCCTTCCTAAGCATTTGTCTGTGTGCTTTTCTTCTCATTGTCTGGGCTGTGCCATAGAAGATCATCACAGGAGCCATCTTTGGAATTCCAATTCCATTCAACAACTGTTTGTTCTGTACTCTGTCCAAGGTGGGAGGTAGCATGGGCTAGTAGATAGAGAGTTGGCCTTCAAATCAGAAAGACCTGGGTTTAAGTTATGCCTTTGACATGTACTGAATGTGTTGTCCTGGCCCCCCCCCCCCCCCCCCCCTGCTTAAATTCTCAGGGTCTCAGGCTACCCTGTAAGATTATCAATTGCAGAAAAGGCATTGATATGCATTGGCAGAGGAAGTTCCTCAATTGTATCATGTATCACATCATAGGACCAGAAAAAAGAAATGTACAAGGCACTGTGCAGGGTGGTATAGATGTTCTATGCTATTTTCCTGGGCTTGCTTCTTCCCGTCTTATGGTGGAGCTAAAAGGTATAACGAATGTGCAAGTTCTCGGAGAACCCTAGGGAATAAGGAAATATTTCATACTGATGATTTTTGGCACAGAAGGACCACAATTTCAGAATACTTGGAAAGGTTAAACTGTGTAATTGACACAGTAGATATTTTTTTTATCCATAAGGTAGAGAAAATAGAGATAAGAAGAAAATTTTTATTTCAAAGTAATTATAACAAATATAATACATTTTTTCATCAACTGATACAGTTGTACATCTAGTATTACTGTATATTCCTTCCCTCTTTCTACCTTCCCTCTCTTGTCCCCAACCCTTTAATTCACAAATTCACAGTACCTTTTTTTTTTAATTTATCTATCTTAGAATATAGTGTGTTCATGTTGGAACATGGAGATGTTGGAGTGGGATAGGAAATACATATTTTGATACATTTGTCTAATTGAGAAGAGAAAATGTGAAGGGAGCCCAGGGAGGTATAGTTGAAAGGACTGCTGGATTCGGAGTCAGAGGACTCTGAGGGTTCAAATCCTACTTCTGTCACTTTAGGTAAATTACAAAACTTCTCTGGCCTCACTCATCTGTAAAATAAAGGGATTGCATTAGACCTCAAATATCCCTTCTAGTTATACATTGATGGTAATTATAATAGTAATAATGGTACTACTACTAATAATAGCTAACATTTTTTTATAGTGCTCTAAGGTTTGCAAAGATCTTTATTGCTTTATATATGTGCATATATTATATATATATATATATATATATTTGTGTGATATACACATACGTGTGTGTGTGTGTGTGGGTGGGTGGGTGATGCAATGGATAGAGTGCCAGGCCTGGAGTCAGGAGGGCCTAAGTCCAAATCTGACCTCAGAGAAGGGTCAAGGGCAGAATTTGAATCTTCGACTCTAAATGACAGTTTTTCTATTGTCATAAAAACAAAACATGCTTTCAGTTTGGGACTTCACAGGGATAAAAAGATCATGGTATGTAGCTGAAAAGTCATGATATCATATCAAGGTGGGGGAGGGGGTAGCTAGATCATCAGATCATCAGTAGTTTGCTCTAGGCTTGGTTTTATTCTTGTATATTGACTGAAGGAAGGTGCAGTGCATGGAGAGCTGTCTTTGGCGTCAGGAAGATCAGTGTTCAAGTCCTTCCTCTGCTGAGTACTGGTTGTGTGTGAGTGATTGTGAAGGAGACACTTAACTATAGTTGTGGAGAATAGGTTGAGCAGCTTCGTACAGAGAGTTTCCTCATAGGGAATTTCATATGCCAATAAAATCACATGTCTTGCTCAGGGGTGGTGGGGGGTGGGGGGAACCCCAAACAAACCAAGATACTGACAGTGAAAACTTCTGCAGCAATATTATTGACCATTGATGTGTTGCTTGTTTCAAGAGAACCTGAGTCAGTTTACAGGTTAAAATGCAAGGCAGCAGTTTAAAAAAACAAAAAGCAAAAACCCTTAATGATAAGCTAGAATAGAGATTCTGTCTAAAGGAAACAGAAGCGGTAGATGCCACCAAGCTCTCGAGGCAATACATCGGATGGTCGGAAAGTATGGCCCTGGGTTTCCCGGCAACTCTGGCAAAAAAGGGAAGGCCCTGAATTACATTGTTTCCATCAGACAAATTCATCAGCAGAGACAGATTTGTTTTTTCGTGAGGTGAAGCTCAAACAAGGATTTATCTTGAAGATCCTTGTATAAAGGACATTAAGTGAGGTGGTGGACAATATCTTTGACTATGGCTTTTACAAACACTTGTGATGCTAATAGGATTGTTGGTCTAGACAAGCTGATTTTTTGTAGGACTGGATGAAAAGCTACAGAAATGGGGGTGCTGTCGGTTTCAAGGGGTTCTACGTGTGATCTGAATGTGGTGCGCACGAGTACTCTTTGAATCAGTTAGAGAGGGATTTCACTTTGCTTGTCGCCAAGCTTTCCAGTTTGACTTTGCAGTAATGGTTTGTCTCACTTTCTCGGGCGTCCTTTAGCTCACTGAAGTCTCATTCCCCTTAGCTCTCTGCTATAGGCTACTGATCTTGAACAAAGGAATCTTTTGGACATAATCATAAAGGGAAATAGCAAAAGAGGGAAGTTAATAGTCATCACATTCCATAGACCCCACAGAATGTTCAAATTGGAGCCAACTCATGCCAATCAACGGCCGTGTGCTGGAGTGGATAGAGGGTTATATCCACAGTCAGGAAAACTTTGGTTTGGACATAATCTTGGGCATCTCTAGCTGTGTGAGCAAGTGAGTCACTTAGCCTCTCTGAGCCTCAGTTTTCTCATCTGTAAAGTGGAGATAGTAATAGCACCTACAGTAATTGTAGTGTTGTGAGGATCAAATGAGATAATGTATTTAAAATATCTTACAAACCTTAAATGTATATTATATGCATATATTAAGCACTATATAAGTATGAACTATTATTATTATTTTTATTTTTGGACCAGATCTGTGACTTAACTTTGATAAAGGGAATTCTCAAGGATGGGACTACCTTTACCAATACAGATAATCCCATGGTTTTGTTATTCTCTTAGCGAATTTCTTTGAATAATGAGAGGTTGAGTGAATTGTTCAGTCCCATGGACAGTATGTGTTAAATTCAGGCCTTGAACACAGTACTTCCTTGACTCTGAGATTGGCTCGCTATTCATTACTCCACACTGCCTTTTGTACTGTTAGCTACACAGGTGGCATGTCAATCGTGGAACAAAAGTGAATATTC